>NW_013952788.1:406143-407623 GCF_001266775.1 Austrofundulus limnaeus
GTGTGTGTGTGTGTGTGTGTGTGTGTGTGTGTGTGTGTGTGTGTGTGTGTGCTGTTTGTATGTGGCACCCAGCAGATGCTGGCGATCTTTATCTCTCATTCATGGCGTCCAAGGAAATGTAGCGTAAGCATGGTTAACAGTCAGTGTGTGTGTGTGTGTGTGTGTGTGTGTGTGTGTGTGTGTGTGTGTGTGTAGTTTGTATATGGGTAGAATATGTTGGTATTAAACAGTTGGACAGTAGTGGTACAACAGTACATGTATCTGTACTGTTCAACACACACTTGTATGGAACAACACAGATATTTAAAGTTTACTTTATCAACTTGTCTTCTGAAGATGCTCTGTGTTGAAGGATCAGTGGATCTGTGTTCGACTACTCCACCTAGGCTGTATTTTTGAGCTCAGATCCACTGAGAAACTTGTTGTTTCAGCAACATTTAATTTAAAAACTGTACTTTTGAGGTTAAACAAATGTTCATAATTAATTTAAATAAATTACATATTAAGGATATTTCTCTTTTTTATATCAAAAAAACATTAAAGTGAATGTGAAACTGAGCTGTCTGTGTCGTTGCACCTCTGTTGGACAGGTATTATCAGGGAAACACAAAAAGTCAAACTCTGTGAGACACAAACACAAAAATGAGGAGGAAAACTGCCCCCCCCCCCCCCCACGGACCCTCAGCTTATAATCACTGTGCTAAAGGAAAAAGACCCAACTCCACAAACATATTTGTATTTTATTTAAATCAGTCATAAAGTGTGTGTGTGTAGTATGAAGTGTGAGTCTGATGTTGTTTAATTTCAAACAGTTTTATTGTGTTTTTATTTGTCAGTGGTGTAACTGCATGAAGAGGTCCTGATGGACCAGCAGCTGCTGCTGTCTGTGTTCCTGTGCTTCAACCCTTCAGAGGCTCTTAGAGAACACACTCCTGGTAGAAACCACAGCTTTCTAACAAACACTGCCTCACTTCATCATGTTTGTTAGCAGTAAACAAGATTTAAAGTCCAACTGAATGTTAAGTGACAACAATGAGTTGTTCCTCCCAGCAGGGGGTCCAGTGGTTGGTGCACTCCATTAAACACGTTATTATTGGGACCCCTGACTCTCACAGGGGCTGTTTGATAAAAAACAAAGTCTTCAGGACTTTCAGGACGGATGATGTCCGAGCTGCTGATAAAAGATGATAAACTGTTTCCATTCACCATGAAAATGTGCAAATTAGAGTTTCTAAAATACATTTGCTCAATGGAAACACCCCAATTTAGAAAAAAAAACATGTTTTTTGACAAAATGTTGGTGGTTTTTCTATTAAAATTGGTGTTTTTCACAAAACTACAATGGAAACAGTTTTTTCACATCACAGGAGTCACGTGATCAACAACCGTCTGTTTCTACTGGTGAAAAAGACGATGATGAAGAAGAAAACAGGAAGTAGAAGTAGTAGTAATATCACAGAAGTAGTATAAAATAGTAAAC
>NW_013952788.1:408175-409439 GCF_001266775.1 Austrofundulus limnaeus
TCACAAGCTGCACTGAAATATAAGACTTATTGAAACCCTGGTAGTTCTGGTTTCGTGTCGGTTTGTGCTCAGCTCCAGAAGCTTGTCCTCCGGGCCGGGCCGGGCCGGGCCGGGCCGGGCCGGGCCTGTTTGTGTCTGCAGTTTGTGCTGAGCTCGTCTGTTGAAACAGCTTAATTGATGCTCATTAAACAGCAGTGACAGCTTAGGTGTCTGTGATGAATGCAGAATAATTGTGTTGTACTTACAGCRTGATTAAGGAGAAACACACAACATGTCGGTGTTGTGCAGCCTTTGGCTCGGACCTAAAGTCGTTTCTTGTTGTTTCTGTACCTCAGGTTAAAGCCAAGCATCGTTTTTTTATTTGTTTTTTTCACAAAACAAACCAGATTTGAACCTCGGTGTGTGAATGTCTGATTTACTGGGAGCTTAAAAACCCTCTTTGCTTTATTAGATTTTAATTGTGTGCAGAGTGCAGCACCTGTGAGAAACTTTGTCTCCGACTGASAATAATAACTTTTCTTTGTGTTTATTCAGCCCCAGTTTTGCACTTTCATACAATAATCCAGTCAATGCACATCAGGCAGATGAAAAAACAGGCATCTTGTGTTATTTCAGTCTGAAATTAGAGGCAATGGGAATTGGTTCAGAATTGACTGTCTTTGTAACGAGCGCATGACGAATGGTCTAATTTAGTGCAGAAAATGAATGCTGGGAAACCAAAAATATTATTCTGCAGCATTTTATATGCCATGATATTCCATGAAGATGAACTAATTTCACTAAATACTCAATAAAATCTGCTKATAATGTTTTTTATTTGTTGTTTTCCTGCACCACCACGGTTCAAACAGATCAGGTCGCCGGTGCCCGAGGAGGATCCCAGCTTATCACAATCTGATTTATCTTTTTTCTTTTGACCACTTTGTAGAAAATGTTCGATTAAAACTCTTCTCAGTTGCAGATTTGAAGGCCGGTGTGACTTCTTTCTGTCGCTGACATCTGATCTGCGGCGCAGAGAAAGCTCCTCTTCCATTCGGAGAGCACATAAAAGAGTGGGAATTTCCTCAGGGGCTGGATTTACAACGTTATCCTCACATGATTAATATTACACAGGGAGGTCTTTGTACAGGAAGCAGCATGTCTAATCACAGTCCGACTGAGAGCAAACATGATGCCAGAGGCAGCCGCTGCACGGACACGTCACACACCTCTGTGTGGGCGGGAGCTGAAGTTAGGCCTGTCACGATAACAAATTTTGCTGGGC
>NW_013952788.1:410954-412711 GCF_001266775.1 Austrofundulus limnaeus
GTATATATACACTTGTGTGTGTATATTATACTAATATAGACTACACCATTAGCACACATGTGCATTGAATGATTATATTTGCAGCACTGAAAAGATGGTGTTTTATAGAGTGACACTCATCGTTAGAATAAAAGAAACAGATGGGGGGGGGGGTGGTAAAGGTGTTCGCTGCAAACATAACAAAAGTAAACTAATAGCCTCAGATTGTTTTGCAGAAGGAGGGGTAGGTCCTCAGAATCTCAGTCTCCTCTGTGTTTGGTGCATTTACAGTTGGTATAAACCAATAAATTTCGTAGTGACACTTGATATTTTGATATYATTTCCTTATGAATACTTTATAAAAACCTGCCAAATGTGGTATAAAGCAGCCCAAACTTTAACAACCAGCCCAAAGCTGTTTTTTCCAGTCCAATAAGTTCAAAAGCAGCCCAACACTGCGGGTCAGGCTGTTCCTAACGTATATATGAGGTTTCAGCTGCAGTCAGACCCAGCCACCAGGCCTTTACTCCACATCTTTTCAAGGTTACGTTTCCTCCAAACACACAATGACACCCCATGACCTCATCGGTGATAACTACAGGACGTGCACATTTGCGGTACGGTTAAGAGCAGATGCAGATTCATCAGCCCTCCCCGTCGTTACAGGAATCTCAGGGACTGAGTGTCCTCCCACGTTGGCCTGCTCGTCATATATCTCAGCCCAGACACTCCACAGGGTCCTAGCCGGGCCAGCCGTAAGTCATGCTGTCCATCACCATGGGCCTGGGTTTCTCCTCCTCSTTTTCAGCCTGTGGACCCAAACAGCACTCTGAAGATGAACTGAGTGACAGGGAGGCCTCTGAAGCAAACTCTAAATGTACCGTATGTTACAGTCATATTTTATGGCTCTTAGTGTGCGAGGCCCAATGTGTGTGTGTGTGTGTGTGTGTGTGTGTGTGTGTGTGTGTGTGTGTGCAGACACACCGGATTAAGGATCTAAAAGAGCTGCATTGCACCTCAGGGAGTGGAGAAAATAATGGTGTTGTGTTACTGCTGTTTTTCATTAGCCTGGTAATGATAATACAGGTGCACACATCACAAAGAGCCCTGGCTGGGCCTGGTTATCGGCACAGGCCAGCCTCGGCTGGAAAAACTCTTCTCTTCACATGCTTGACTTTCTTTTTTCATGGCTCTTAACGCACGATTTCAATAAGTTGCTCTGTTCTTTAAAGTGTAGATGTTTGTGTTGAACTGTGTGTGTCTGCCTCCCAAATGTCAGTGATATAGAACTAACTGTCAAAATAAGTCGTGTTCAATCCAAAACCGCTTAAGGTGTCAAGGACACACTTTCCTCCCTCCCATATCCTGACAAACATTGAGTCAGCAATTGTCTGTTGTATTTTCAGTGGCAGTATCTCATGCTGCCCCCCAGGCCATTTCCAAAGTTGTAGAAAGTGGTCATTTTCTGTGTGTCAGTGGGAGGTCAGTGTTGTTGCAGTCAGCAGAGCTGTTCAGCTGAAGACAAAGTCTGTTGGGAGTGAAGCTTAAAGACATTTTGTTCAGGAGAGTCATCTCTTGCTGTCTGTCTTCTCTCCAGGGTTCCTGCAGATCCTTAAAAACTCTTTAAAGTCATTGAATTCATCGATCCAAAAATAAGGCCTTAATTAGCCTTAAAATGTCTTAAATTTGACTTTCAGAGGTCTTAAAAATGTGAACACGTTGTAAATAGGATGACTGTAATTCATCTCAAATATTAAAATAATTGGTAACATTTATTT
>NW_013952788.1:415147-416761 GCF_001266775.1 Austrofundulus limnaeus
GTCCTAAAACTACAAATTTTGGGTCGTTAAACTGACTGCTAAGAATGTTTTTGCTATATTTGATGAAAAAGCAGTTAGATAGGGATAAATACTTCAACCAAAAATACTTTGATTCATGAGTTTCTGCCACAGTTTTATTTATTTTTTGTCATTTTTGTGTTTATTAAGAAACAGATCTTAAATTTAATTTCAGTTGGCATTAAAAAGTCTTAAATTGAACTTGCTTTAAACTGTAGGAACTCTGTCTGTCTGTACCAACATGTCAAAGAGTCTGAAACATTTCTGATTACCAACAGATTGTCAGTCTTATCACTGGACACACTTAAAGCCGTCCAGATTTAAATCTGTGTTAACCTGGCATGTGTGAATCTCTTCGTTTGTACCTATGTATAGACATTTGTCCTTGTGTCACAGCAGGCCTTGTTATATTTAGCTCAGATTGGGTCTGAATGTCTACCTGTCCTTCCAGCTCTTGTCAGTGACTGACTGGTGGTCTCTGTATCCTGGGAACTGTCGCCTGCAGCCCACTCATCCCTGAAATGTAGCAGAGGTCACACACAGATCATTGCTTCTGCCCAAGGCCCTGACTTTAACACAGAGTGACCCGGGCAGGACACGGTGGTGCAGCGGCCGCTCTGGGAAGTAGAAAGGACTGCTGGGGGAACTTGGTTGCACTGGTTTTCTCTTCTCTGGTCTCTGTCATGATAACCAATTAACCAATTAACCACATGATACATTAAAATGAGCTCATTTTCATTTGCCTGATTGTTAGTTTTCTTCTTGTCTGCCTCCTCTGTCCTCCTCAGTGTCTGGAGGAGTGAACTCATGGTCTCAGACCTGTGTAGCAGCAGAGCCTCATGAACAGGCCTTTAGCTAGAGGTGCCTTCTTTCAGCTGGCCACACCTCAGGATGCCCCCGGGGCACCATGCCGGACCACACAGACTATGATTCTTTTACACTAAAGACATTTTGTAAACTTTGTARGCAGCATGTAAGTGACTGCAGTTATTTGATGAAACCAGAGGAAGAATTAATTGTGTTGGATTGGACAGAGGAGTTGTGTACCGACGTTACAGCTTCAGCTGTTATTGTGTAGTTTTCCCAGTGTCTGGTCCAGGTTAGTTTGCAATATTATTTTTTACATAGTTTGAAAATTTCATACATTTCTATAAGCTTCGTAAACAGGTGGGGCCATGTGTGTGTGAGGAGGGCTCATATTCAGTGTGCATTGCCAATGCAATGCACACTATTGTGATTTGTTTCCCATCCAAGTCATCTGAACTTTGCCATGCTTCTCCTCCTGCATACTTTGTCCTAGAGCTGCCATTGTAATTTATATCTGTAAAGGTCCTGTGCCAAATGTTGGCTATGCCTTTTGGTGCCTGTAAAACTTATAGTTTATGAAATATTAAGGTTTAATGAATTATAATGGCAGTCAATGGAGCCTTGTATTGGCCCAAAACTGCCCCATGCTGTACTCAACTTGGTACTGCACCATAGTTTAATATTTCAACTTAGTAGTTCAGTGTTTACAGTACTAATATGATTGTATTTTGATGTTTTACTATAATATTGTCTTAATACTGCTCGATTGTTGTAATGTTATGCATTTTT
>NW_013952788.1:417022-419751 GCF_001266775.1 Austrofundulus limnaeus
ATTCTGCAAGTCCAATGCTGCAGGCAAAACCATGCTACATGGCAATGCACACTTGTTTTTACATCGTAAAAACCCATGTCTAGAAATTATTGATTATCGTGATAGTTTCTGAGACAATGTTTCATCCAGCAAAAGTTATTATCATAACTGGTCGACCTGCTGCTCACTGCCCTTCCTTAGAAATATAAAAACCAACACGGTTAGCATCACAGCTGTTGTTCCTGTCCTGTATGGTGACGGACCAGCTCAGCCTTATTGATATGTATTAGATCAAATATATAACAATATGAGTGAAATAATGATATAAAATGTTAATAAGTGGGTATAAGTTGTCTAAAACTTTCTAGCCTTTAAATCATTTCTTAAAAAATGATCATCATTGATGAAAATAAAATAAATTTAGAATCTGACATTTAGGTCTTCAGAGTCCTGTAAATAAAAACCATTTGAGTGTTTTCCTTTCAGAGCTGGTTTTAGTCCCTGACCAGGCTTCCTCCTCTCCTCCTCTTCATGTGGAGGATCAGTTGGAGGGGTGGGGGCATCACGGTTCTGCTGATCTTCAGCTGCTGGCCCACTGAGCCTAAACACTTTTATTTTTCTTAAGCCTTCGGCTGCMACGTCCTCACAGGGCAGAGTGAGACCAGCGGCACCGGCTGATGTACCGTACAAGTATTTATCCATGTGCAACCAGCCGATTTATTCCTTCATTCAGAGGTTTATGACTGAAGGAGGCCCGGCAGTGTGCCGACATGTCTCTGAGCTTTTATTTGCTGCTTTTAAATTTCAAATATGAAATTAAAACCAGCGTCACTCTGAGTACAACTCAAAACGTTTACTTTTCCTGCAGAAACACTGTCTGAGTGCTGAGTTAGAGCTGGTGTTTCATCGAAAACTAGCAGAACAAAAGCTAACATAAAAAGAGCTGGAAAAGGATCAAATCAGCAAAACAGTAGCTAAAACTTCAATATAGAGAACAGGAGCTAAAAGCTAAAATTAACAGAACTGAAGCAAAAAGCTAAAACCATCAAACCCATAGCTAAAGACTGAAACCAGAGGTTAAAAGTGACCTAAATTTAAAATGAGCTAAAATGGAAATAAATTCTAAGACCAGCAGAAAACAGAAAAAAACCAAATGAGCCGAAAAGAAGCTAAAACTTAGCATCACAGAAACAATAGCTGCAAGCTTAAATCAGGCTTTAATCCTAAACAACAGCTAAAAAGCTATAATTAGCAAAACGGTAGCTAAAATTCAGCTAAAAAGTAGCATCAAACTTCAATGAAGAAAATAAAAGTTAGAATTACCAGAACATTAACACAAAACTTCAACTAGCAGGAAATTTTATTAAAGCTAAAATGTGTACAATCGGAGCTAATTGTTAATTTAGCTAAAACTGTAGCATGAAGCTTAAACTAGCTGAAAGCTAACACCAAACAAAAACAGAAAAAAACTTTTTTATCAGTAGCACAGTAGCAAAAAGCCAAAATTAATTGAACAGCAACAGAAAATTATAAACAACAACATTATAAATAAGAGCTAAAATGAGTAAATTAATAGCTGAAAGCTAAAATGAGCTACATGCTTCATAACATCAAATACTAGATGAACTAAAAGCACAATTGAGAAAAAAGTAAGTAAAAATCTTAAATTAGCCAGTCATAAAAATGTCGTAGCACGTCTTTTAGCARGTGTGAGCTAAATATTTGCTCTTTGAAAGGTTGAATTCACACAAAGAGTCCAGATGTAAACTGGTCATCATGGAAAGTGTGAATGCTGACTCAGCGTTTGCACCTTTAGCATCAAAGTGTTAAACGTTTCGGCTACAAGTCCTTTTAGCTAACCCTGCTCAACATGCTCATTCATGTTTTTATTTTTTTTGCGTGGCCTTTCGGCTCACGTTTTTCCCCTCTTGTGTTTGTTTTGTGTTAGCGTGTGTTTCCTACGTGCTCCTGACAGAGCCCGACTCTCTGGCAGCGATCCAGCTGAAAAGTTCCGGTACTGTCCAGACGCGTCCTTTAGGGACCTCATCAGCCCCCTGAATTTCCTTTCCCCCCCCTCARGCCTGAGGGCATCCATATTCATTTCCTCCTCTGATTTGGGGAAAAATGATGAAAGGCTGGCTTTTTTCCCATCTCTTTATTTCCTGCCAAGGTGGCCTGCATTTCAGTGCAACGTACGTCTGCAAAGACCCACAAACACGCTCCTATCTGGACACGACCGGCTCTGTTGTTAGCCTGAAGTCCCAAGGTTATTGTTGTAGTTCTATCGGAGTTTAAACATGCCTGGTTGTACAGGACTGTGTGATAATCCTGTGTTGAAACAAGTCATTGGTGAAGTGCAGGAATTAGTCTGTACCTCCTGCTGAGAGCTTTCTCTGCCTTTCCATAGGCCTCGTTCTGCAAAGATAAATATCTCCCCTGTCAACTTATGAGGGCTTGATGAAATTATGGAGATAGCTGCGCTGGTTTGAAATAAACCTGTGATTACTCTGGTGGGTGTGTATTTACACACTGTGTGTGTATTTACTCTGACTGCAGACGGGAAATGAATGTTAATGAAAACAACAGTCGCGTACAGTAATACCCCAACTCTGTAATTATTGCCCTGCTTTGATGAGGCCACATATACTGCACACACACACACAGACACACACACACACACACACACACACACACACACAGAGCAGTAGGTGATAACAATAGATGATAAACTGATTGATCCAAAGACCTGC
>NW_013952788.1:419831-421321 GCF_001266775.1 Austrofundulus limnaeus
CCTCCAGGCTCGTCCCTTCAGGCCGGCGCTCAGCGGCAGGCCTCCCAGCAGGGATGTGCCCAGGGCCAGGACCGGCAGCACTCCATCACCCAGACAGCGACATCCTTTTGCCATCAGCATCAGAGAGGCCCCTTTAGGGTGATGAGTGGGGGGCTGGGGAGATATTTATGGCTTGTATGTTCACACACACACACACACACACACACACACACACACACACACACGGCAGTGTGCCTGTGATTCTGCTGATAAACTGAACGGTGAGTTGGAGCTGTAGAGTTCATCTTCTGCCCAGTTTCAGCCTCTAACCTGAGCCCTGGAAGGGCTCCAGTGAGTTTTACAGCTGCTTGTGACGCAGAGCTGACAGCGTCCATCACAGCCGAGGCTCAGCTGTCATTCAGCACTGAGTGGACTCACATGCTGCTTCCTGGGTCTCATTATCAGAAAGAGCACAAGCTGCAGGATGAGTTTGTGACTGAAGCCACATGTTTACCTCAGAGGAGCATCAGAGCCTCGTCACCTCTGATGTCAGAGCAGAATAACGGCAGAGGAAGCCGTGGAAGGCCTCGTGGCAGATTAGGGACGCGGTCTGGAAATGAGTTCAAATTGTTGTTGTGAAGTAAAGAGGCTACTTTGCACCACAAGGGGTGTGTGTCCTCAGGCAGGCCAGGGATTAAAAGAAGCCATAAAAGGTCTCTAATGGCATCAGTAATGTCTCGCCGCCATTAAAAACCGTGAGAAAAACATCTGCTTTGCATTTTTCACTCCCCTGTTACTCATTTGTCTTTCAAAGTCTCGCAGTGAGAGCCTCGCTTTCATTCTGCTCATATTTCCTCACAATCAGCTTCTTTTCCTGACTTCATGCGACGAGTGTTTGCATTAAATCAGGATTGTATTTTCACCTGCCAAAACAACGGCGGGATCACACAGGTCATTGTGAGCGAGTCAGACTTGTTCAGCTCGGAGCCGTGTCATCAGTTTGTTCCCTCCAGGCCGAGCTTCAGCCTGTTTATCACCCCGGGTTTGTGTGTGTGTTAGCAAAATATCTCATGAACCAGACAGCATATCAGAATGAAACTTGGACAGTGTGGCCACTGCCAGACTTATTGTTTTGGGTGGGGGTTGGTGGTCTCGATGGATAGCCCTTCATCAGAGCTGAACAACAAAAAATCTGAAGCTCCTTTGTTGACAAATTTAGAGTTAAAAGCATTTTTTATGTCCAGATACCCGTTTTTAGATGGAGCCCCCTCCTCAAAAATGGGGTCTATCGTGAAACCGTTGGCTGGCTCAGTGTAAGTCGGACACATCTACATCCTGACATGTTTCCTGTTGATCAGCTGTTTCTGTTGACCAAAAATCACTGAAACATCCTAGATATACATAATAACATAACATAGTGGTGACATAATGAGCCCCGCATGCACAACTGTACCAGAACTCACAAGTCTTTATTCCTAATAAATGTCATGCTACTAGGTGCATCCCAAAAT
>NW_013952788.1:423154-424650 GCF_001266775.1 Austrofundulus limnaeus
TTTAAATATTTAAAGTTAAAATATGAATCAGTGATGAGCAGTAACATGAAGGAGTGGAACGAGTCCATTGGACAATACAGATGTGTAGATTCACACCTGGATCATATCAGCTCAGAGTAAACACTGTGTTTTACGGCTGGCCCTGGATGCCTGCAGTAATGGTCTCCCTGCTAAGSCTTTAATAAAGCAGAGGCTGCTTCATTAAGCCCCCCTCACACAGTGATTGATCGATGCCAGTCACACAAAGCCCCCCTCCCTCAAACCCACTAAAAAAGGCACTTCTTCTTCTTCTTCTATTTCTTCTCTTTGCCTCTGCAGCCAGTCACCACCCATCCCACAATTAAAGGGGAGTATTCAGCGTGAGCCAGAGAGGGCGTGGCATCAGCCGWGGACGGCAGTGCAACAGTGTTCCTTTTGTTCAGAGGCTGGGTCCAAATCAATTTATGGGCCGGCACCACGCCGAGCGGGCTCCCTGCGTRACAGTCTTACAGGTTCAGCTCGTCCCTCTGCACACTGCGTTAAAAACAARGAGCTCTTCTTATTATGCTGACAAAACACAGAATGCAGCCTGAGTGCAAAAAATAAAAAAATAAAGAAATCAAAAGGAATTAAAGGTGCTGTTTATAGACGAGATGAGTCATTATTTTACCTGCTGCTTTAACACGTCCCATTACTGAGTTACATTCAGCTGTTTTCTTTTCACTCACCTCCAGCAGTAACTGTCACAGCAGGCAGGAGATGGAGAGAATCAGCGGAAAGGAAACACATTAGACTGAAAAAGTTTGATTTCCTTAAATTACACTTAGATATTACCTGAGGAGCGAAAGCAGTAAAGTGGGGCCTTAATAGCACAATAAGAAGCTGCACATGAATACTAATTTAGAGTAAATTACCCAAAGGGAACATGCAGATAGCCACTACACAAGATTCATTTACAAAGACAGAAACCAAAGAACTTCCTTTGTATTAATGATGCGACTGAACTGAAGGTAAACTCCAAGCAGAGAGAAGAAAAACATGCAGGCTGAAGATAAGAGAGGCTAATGCAGCATTTCTGTAATAATGACAGATTTCCACTTCCTGCTTTTGTTTAGTAAAACCCACAACGCCTGTGTGTTGTGCTGCTAACCGCTCCACACAGGACAAATAGAGATACAGAGGAGCTAGATTTTCCTCCGCTGCAGTGATAAAGTCAGTAATATCAGCAGCTCGCCCTCCTCTCTCAAGGATCGCTTTAAAACCGATTTGGAAAATTGCAGCAATAGATCCAGTGAGGACAGGTGGTCGTCACGGTGACAAGACAACGTCTGAGGCTGAACTACACCTCACACACTCACAGGAGGTTATCAGGAAGGCTTAACTCCTCCCCCTCCTCTTCCTCACTGCAGGGGGCCGACGTGCTGCTGCTGCTGCTGCTGACCCTGCTGCTGCTGCTGACCCTGCTGCTGCTGCTGATGCTGCTGCTGCTGCTGCTGACCCTGCTGCTGCTGCTGACC
>NW_013952788.1:426187-427949 GCF_001266775.1 Austrofundulus limnaeus
GACAACGCCAATTTCTGTCGTGTATGAAGGCAGAAACACGTTGGAATAATGCCAGAAAAGTCTGCGTGTATGGTTGTAATAAATGATTTAATTCTGAGCAACAAACAAACAGGACCCAATCAGGAAGCTCTGTTGGCTCGTCGCTGACACGTCAGCGGACACAGCCATTAATATACACCATGATAACATCATATGACGTGCTTATAACCAATCACAGATCGTCCAATGTACTCTCCAGCCTATCACAGGGCTCCCAGCTCAAAGAGTGTCTTATCAAACAAGAGAGGTCAGTCCGTTGTCTGGACAAACAGATTAACATTGAACATGTGACACAGATAGATAATTAGTCCATAACAGTTGCCAACGCTTTTAATAATCGATTTTTATTGATTTTATCGATTCGTTGTTGCAGCCCTACCACAGATGCCACCTTATTGGTGGGCTAATTAATATAACTGTGGGGATTTTGTACAATGCTATAAATTGGACATCTCTGCAGAAATCCCATCTCGGTCTTAAAGGTGACACCTCACCAAGCTGTGAAGAGAGGGAGACTCCAGACTGGGTAAATGTTTTATTGTCTGTTCACCTAATTAAACTCTGTGGACTAATGCTGGGRGAGAGGACGGCTTTAAATTTTAAAGGATCTGAAAGAAACATTTCAATGATCTGCCAAAGAGATCGTAGGATCGTCTGTAAGAGTTATTTTAGATAAACAGACATGTTTGGTGTCTACAGAAACATCTAGAAGCTGGTAAAAACCATTTCTATGCACACACAAGACAGTTACATTTACAAGAAGCTGAAGATAAAACTATGAAAGTGAAAATAAAATTGGCTTAAAAATGTCTAAATAACGTGTTAAATAGGAGGCAAAATGTGTTCTTTTTGTTTTTGATAATGTTGAATCACTACTTTTATTACATAGGGTTCTGTATGTTGTATTCAGGATTATATGCAGCAAAATAAATTATTTCGAAGGTAACAGATCTTTGTGATACTTGGTTTATTTACAGAATGACTTTAATTGCTGCATGTTCGGCCCCGGAGCAGTTTATCTGAATATCTGCCACATTATTGAACAATAAAAATTAGTAAAACAAAAGCTGCAAAACATGTAACATGTGCATTTTTCTTTATAGCTTTAATATTTGTCACATTTTCACTGAATGAGACTYCAGTGGCTCCTGGAGCCTCCTGCCTGTGTGACGAGCGGAGAGGAGAGGGGGAGGGCTCTGCAGCCTGCAGGGCAGGCATCCAGAAAATATGACATTTAACATTTCACACAAAGTTTAGAGCAGAAGAACGTCTGAATAATATCAATGAACATTTTTATTCTCTAAGTTTTGTTGGCACATAATTGACTGCAAACGCAAGAAAATGTATGTCAACCCAAAAGATCAGTCACACCYAAACGTGGAGTTAATGCTAGCTTATCACTTCAGTTAACTCAAGCTAACGTTAGTGCATCAATGACTTTCACTCAGGCTATTTTTACAACACTAGTCATGTGACAACGGCTGTGTCCAAAACGACAGGCCAGGTCCGATTATCTGGGAAGACCGGAGAAAAGTGTCTGTGAATTTGGACGGTCTAGCCTCCCCTCCTTACCCCGGCGTACGTCATGTCACCTAGCAAACATGACGACGCTAAACAGAAGCAAAAATAGATAAATAATAGAAAAATATCACTATATTTGCAGTATTAATATCACAAAACAATTAAATTAACTTAAAGGTAACATTTGAAGAACTAATTGACC
>NW_013952788.1:429689-431559 GCF_001266775.1 Austrofundulus limnaeus
TCTCATAACTTTCTTCTGTAACACAAACCAAGGTCCTCCTCATCATCAATGAAACAAAAAGCACATAATTATTATAGTTTTACACCATATTTTATGTACCAACTAGTAAAACCTGCGATTGCTAATGTTTTTATAAAATGGATTTTAAAATCCTGTGTTAAAAATTAAGTTCAGCACTGTGTACGTGAGTAGAAATGTTGCTGTTTTTTGTGTAGTTTCTACACAGAAGGAAATAAAATTAAATGTAACCATTAACTATTCATGCAACAATAAATCTTTTCCCTTAGTTTGAACTTTCAGCCCCACCTTTATAACTCAAAGAACAAAACTCTGACGCAGTCCCCCACACAAGACCCCACAGGTCAAAGACTTAAGTCTGCAACAAGATTAAAGCTGCAACTAATCTGAGGAAGGTTTTCTTGACAAACTGAGAAATAAGTCATTTTAATGAGGCTGATTCATTTATCCACTGAGTGTCTTGTTCTTTTTGCATGAAATGCAAAACGCCTTTCATGGGCTACTGTACGAAAACACAAAAAACCCTGACGCCACTTTGCAGCATCTTAGGCTGCAGACACGTTTCGCCCTGACACTTATCAGCAATTAGCCACGTTCAACGTTTGTCATGTGCAGACGCTCGGCACAGTTTGACGTTCATTTGATGATAACGAGCTTTTCAGCGGGGATTTTTGCCTGTAGGATGTCGCAACGAGAACGCATGACTTCTCACAAAAACACATTTGTTACTGGAGGACAGAGTCAAATTGGCAACGTTTATTGTTAAATCAGACTTGTTGTGTTTGACTTGGTAGGACAGACGAGAGGAGAGCTTTTCTCTGAATGCAGAAGTTTTCAGAAGTTTTCTCCGGCCTACAGGGTGACATCACTTGCAGCTGTGCACAATTAGCTGGATGGTGTCCCGTTAAGAGCTTTTTACTCACCCTCATCAAAACCTGACTTTTCCAGATGTTCATGACTTTCTCATTTTGAACTAACTTGGCTTAAAAGGTTTGAATAAAATGTCATTACTTAATTAAAATGTTGGTTTCACCCAAAAAATAAACATTATTATTAAAATTATTATTGCATGATGTCAAAATGCCAAGAAAATCAAAAGTTTTGCTTGTCTCTCTGTGTGTTTGTGCTTGAATGTGTGTCTGTTAGTAAAACATTGTATAAACCACTGGACAGATTTTAATGAACTTACAGAAAGTTATCACTGAATGTAAATCTATACTGATTACCTGTTAGAGTCAGTCCTATTCAATTAATTGCCACAGTAAATTAACCTTAGCAAACACATGCTTTTCTTTAGCATTACACATTTTGGGAAGATATTAATTTAATATAAAATGTGGTCGCCCAACACACTAACAYTAGCCTATATCCTGTGTTAAAGTTTAAAGTTTAGTAACTTTAACACAGGATATAGGCTAAGCAAAGCGTKGGACAAGGAGCTGTTTGTTTACCAGGCTAGAAAACAGCTAAAATATCCCAGTGGTTCATCAGTTTTCTGTCACYCAAACATTTAGAGATCATTTTAATGGCTAATTCTCTCTAAATATTTGACTTTAGGTCCAGCCTGGGACACTTACTAAGATTACTAAAAATCAGGCTTGATTTTTAGTAATCTTTTGGGAAAAGATTAATAAAAATCAAGCCTGACTCAGCATAATTGCTGTTCTACAGCAGGTTCCTGTTCTGCAACACATAAAACACTCAGAATTACAGCATCACAATCACATCATTATACACCATAGACACAAAGACAAACAAGCATACCAAATTTCAGGAAGGCAGCATTTGCAAAATAGGACGTCTAAATATGAGCAGAACAAAAAGAATCATCATTAATCATTATGTATCATTA
>NW_013952788.1:432681-435073 GCF_001266775.1 Austrofundulus limnaeus
ATATTATACCCTTATTATTTTCAAATTACTAATAATTAATAATCTGCAGTTTGACAGCTGTGCTTGGTAAGACTTCTTGAAGTAAAAAATAACTTTTCAGATTAACAAGATTAATAATCCAACAAATTCTGATCTTGTTTAACATATGGGTCTAAAAACAAGATCAATAACACTTTTTAGCTGATATCAGACTGTAAAACTTGGTTAGAGGAACATTTTTCTGCAGTAAAATGACTCTACTGCTCAAAAATATTAACAGATTAAATAAGCTTCACTTTAAACCTGATCAGGACCAGGTTAGTTTCAGAGCAACTGTTACCACAGAAACATACCGTATTTATTCATGCATAATACAACCTCATTTATAATACGATCTCATTTATAATACGATCTCATGTATAATATGATCTCATTATAATACGACCCCCCACCTTTTTCATAGTCCACCAGGAGGCGCCAACACAAAAAAGTCAGAGACTTCACATGAGATTTGGACCATCTTGTGGGGGAAAAGCAGATTACTTCCTTCTTGTGAGCGCCCCCTCTGGTGGGGAAATGTTTTTTTCAGGGATACAAACTTTTTCAGAACACCGGTAGACGGCAGCCATTACAGACGAGCAAGTTTTTGTTGTTGTTCCAGGAGCGGCTCGGTCACACACTAATGTCATTAGTTTGTTATCATTACTGAGCTGCAGGAATACTTTTTTTTCACCTCATGTCTCCTGCCTGGATCTGTTATTATCTCACTGAAGTACAGAGGAGTGTGACAGGTGAGCTTGTTTCAACTGTTTTTTACGACTCAGTCTCATTTCCGGACTCAATGAAACCGATATTTCAGTTAAAATACATAAGTAAAAATATTTATCCGAGTATAGTACTATCCCCCAACTTTATGGATGATTTTATGGATTAAAGTTTACGTATTATACACAAATAAAAACGGTAAGTGCTTCCTCTGTCATGCAACGCATTCAAGGCTTAATTAATTCAGGTTTACACCAAAATCCTGGCTTAATCCCTTATCCTAGAGTCGTGCAATAGGCCTCTGATGACCTCTGTGGACCAGGCTGGACRTCAGGACAACTAAAGACCTGATGATCTCTACGGACCAGCCAGTAGAATGAGTAATATACATTCCTTCAATGGTTGTTAGGTCTTCAACTCTTGAGTCATTGTTTTAAAGTTTTGCAGAGAAGACTCGATGCTCATCAGAACATAACCTGCACTCAGAGAGGCGCTGGCTGCTGGCTACGTAAACTGCTTTGCTGRACGAGTCAGCAGGAAACGTGTGTTTGGGTCAGAGTGATGCATGCCCACACTCTGAGCAGAATTTATCCTGAACAATA
The DNA here is from genome assembly GCF_001266775.1 of Austrofundulus limnaeus. Taxonomy (NCBI): domain Eukaryota; kingdom Metazoa; phylum Chordata; class Actinopteri; order Cyprinodontiformes; family Rivulidae; genus Austrofundulus; species Austrofundulus limnaeus. Next base: position 434,028 of record NW_013952788.1, read on the forward strand.
TAAAAAGCCAGAGCCCATGAGACGCTCAGAGCCACGAGCTGCTCTGCGGTCTGCAGAAGTCAGATGACAGACAGCTGCATGCTGACTGCACACAGGGATTGTTCTGTTATCATGCCTGGCCCAGATTTGTGGTGAACAATATGGACTAAGTTCTGAACTCTTTAAATTTGTCCACCAAAGCTATGAAGTGGCGTCTTTGAGAGGGAGCTCTCAGAGTGACAACATGAGACGAGACAGAAGCTATCTGATGGAAAGTTGTCCAAATCACCACTTCACACTCTTGTCGGACTTCAGACTTTTTATTTCTGGAGTGAAAGATGGACAGAAAGTTATCCACATGGCGTTCAGTGATAAATTATTTATTACTGCGCACTCAGTGAAATTTCTGCATTTCACATACAGTAGCTTCTCAGCTTTGCTGCTGTGATCCATTTTATTAGCAGCAACTGTCTCACGTCTCAAATCAGGCAAAACATCACTGTTAAACCAGAGGCCTGGTGTTCCTTCGTGTTCTGCCCGCTACCTTTCATACCAGAGTTTTATATTAAACTCATGCCATGATGAGAACAACCTCATGTATCACATWATGGGGATTCTCATGCAAATATTAAAACAAATTTTTACTCAATGTCATTAAAATTGGTTGAGTTATAGCCATTTTAGTGTTTTATTAATTTAAAAACAAGAGTGAGTATAATCAAAGTCAATGTTACATAATAACACCAGAGTTGGCTCAACAGATCAGTTCCATTGTTTTTCCAAGTAAAGCTGAGAAAACCATAGTTCAATAAATATTTCATAAACATTTCAAATCCCAAAGTCGTATTACTTCTCTGAAGCACTATATCAATTTTTAATTAGGTTTAAAATGCAAACTTTTATGCCAGCGATTCATTTGTGTTGTATTTTAGCCTCCAGCCACTAGCTGGCAGCAGTCAGTTGTCTCTTCCACTCCTGAGGAGCCAGGCGCTGTGTCCAAAACAACAGGCCGGGTCCTCTGGAGGACCCAGACTCCCCGGTCTCGGCAGGCCGGGTCCTTGGTAGAC
>NW_013952788.1:444204-446622 GCF_001266775.1 Austrofundulus limnaeus
TTCAATGATAATTTATTTAGTTGAAACCAACTTTGTATTTTCATAAATTCTGTCTGTATCAAGTCCAACATTTGTTTTGTATCTTTACTGGAACAAAACAATGTTGTATCATCAGCAAATAGAACACACCTAAAAAGACCTGATTCATTTACCAAATCGTTCACAAACAAAATAAATAACTTAGGTCCGAGAATGGAACCCTGTGGCACTCCACATGTCCTACTTCTGACTAATGCATCTGTTGGATGGACGAACTCTTTCAGGGATGTTCAGTGATGTTGAAATGTGGTTTGAATGGTTATTAGCAGTAAGACCAGTCATCCAGGTGTTTTCCAGTTGACCTTGAAACCCCAGCTCTGGCCCTTTATTCTCAGTGGATCGTTAGAACTGTGTCTGTGTGAGTCCTTGTCCACATCCGTCACAAATCTGAAATAATCAAGGTTCAGTAATTAGCCTCATTTGCTGCATTATAATTGGGGGCAGAGGGAGGTTGCACAATCTATACTTTTACCCCGTTTGATAATTGCAGACTTTAATTTGCCCTCTGCTTAATGTTGGTTTTAATGCTTCTGAACTGGTTCCCATGGATGTGGCTGTTATTTGAATGCCGCAGCTCCTGTGCCATTCATCAGCCATCAGCAGCTGAGGGGAGAGAGACCCACTGTCGTCTTATTCCCTATTTGGGCTTCAGCGGTGTCAGCCCTGTCCCACCGCCTCCACCAGAACATCCTTGACACTGTCCAGGTCCGTCCTACTTGGCAAGAGGCAGAGCTGCAGAGAAAGGCAGAGCTGATTTCCTGTTCTTGTGAATCATATATCAGTACAATTCCCCTCTGTGCTGTTTGGCAACGGCAGAATGACGGGTGTCATTTATCATACGGGCTGAAAGAGGCTGTGGGAAAAGGAATCTGAATTCTTCTGGAAGTGTGTGGACTCTCCTCAGCGGTGAATCATTAAACGGAGGAGTTTTTCTACAGGGAGATGAGTAACTCTTTGTTCTCCTCGTTCCACTGGCTGGCTGCGTCATTAAAACTCTCAAAAATAAGATTTACTTCATGAGTTGTGAAGGGACGTGGCATTTCACTCGTAATTGGGGATTGTGTCCCGAGGAATCCATTAGGACAGTCTTCAGACGGGAGCGTGGTGCAGATCCCTGCTCACGCTTTGGAAGAATTATGTTTAAGCTCATTTGAATTTACAAATCTGATTAGTGCTGCATTTGTCAGCTTCTTGTTGATGACATTTTCATCTTTGCCGCACGGTTCCCCCCCCCCAGTTACTGCTCTTTAAGATCGGGCTTTATAAACATTTTGTGCTCCTTTGGATTTTTCTCTTCACTTGTCAAAGACGGTTACTGGTTCCCACTATGTGGAGCTGGCTGATCAAAGAAAAGCACTTTTGATAAGGCTGTCACCAGCTCCTCAGCTGCACAGGCAGAAATAAACGTGTCAAGCTTTAACTTATCCTCGGCAAAACACACTCCTAACCCCTGCTGCTCTAATTGAGAGTAACTTTCAGAAACCTGTGAACACGTATGCAGAGCTGAGGACATCATAAATCAGGCCTGTAACAGACAGCCCCGCCCTGCCCACAGCCTCCCCAAAGGAAACACTGGTTTCCAGGAGCTGGCTGGGGCTCAACCTTTCCTTTGTGATATTTTTGTACCAGTCCTCTCTGTGTTTGCTTCGTCTTCTTTCATCTGAAAGTTAGCTGGAGTCCACTGGAACGTGTCAATGAGGGACGGTAAAGGGAAACCGTGTGTTGGAGCTGTCAGCAGCTGTTAGCTGTCTCTCATGTGCAGATCACTAAGTTAAATGTGCTGTCAGCAAGTCCACGGCCAGAAATAGACGTGTTGAGGTTGGTGTGCGCAGCACCGCCGCCCCCCGCCGCCCCCCGCTGCCCAGCAGCCTGTGGATCCATCGAACCAGGTGAAACCCTGATCAGGTCTGAGTGCAGAGGTGTGGTGAAGCACGTTCTCAGAACCAACCTTTGGCTGTTTTTGGTTTTCCTCTTTTGTTGGTGCGTGCTTGATGCACCTGATGTTGACATTATTCCACCGGCGTGAATGATTCACTTTATGGCCCTGCCCATCAGCTGGTCCCACGGACATTTACAGGCTGCACCCAACGCTGGAACATGAACTCTCTCTCTCTCTGGAGTTGATGTACTTGATGTTGTGTAGTATTTTCCAGAAGGCAGTACACTTCATAACTATAATGATGTAAAAATGAGAACAAACTCTTGATAATAAATTAATAACATTTTTAAATGAGGCGCGGTGTGCACAACGTGTACCAGCTCTGAATCTGATCTGATCTGATCAAAAACCTGCCTGACACTAGGGGTGTAAGAAAATATCGATACACTGAAATATCGCGATGTTTCATTTCCCGATACTGTATCGATATTCTAAAGCCC
>NW_013952788.1:448303-452395 GCF_001266775.1 Austrofundulus limnaeus
ACTCACTCTCTTGTGTAAAAAGACTGCGTTCCACTGCGAGTCTCTGCCCTGCTGTTCAAACTCTGGATATTATTTATGTGTTTAGTTTTCATTTGATCATCCTTCCTAATAAATGATTTAAATAAAACAGTGAAAACTTCATTATTTAATTGTTGCTTGATGATGAGTCAAGCTCACAAGCAGCTGCTGATGAACTGTAAAATATCTATAAAAACACCTTTATTCATGACCAGTTAGTTTAATTTTATTTTTRGTTTTAGACTTTATCTGCAGCTTCTCCATATCTGATGAGTGCAGTGTGTCCACTGAGATTATTGTGTGGTGAAACTGAGCGTGTGCACCGCTGCATTATTCTGTAATATTTAGTCTGGAGCTGCCTTCCTGCCCCACACACCTCTAACTCGATGTTTCCTGAAGCTAAGAAGTGGGTGTGTGACCCCTCCCAGAGGCCCAGAGGCCCGGGGACAGTATCTTGACATGTTAGCCTGCCACCGCCCGTGAAGAAGAGCGTGGATGCCCCTGAGGTAAATGAAAACATTTGGTTGTTGCCAGAGCTGCTCAGGTCTGAGCCGGGCCACAGGAGCTGGCAGGTGACACGTGTWCGGAGGAGAAGCGCAGCCGTGGCCTACTTCTTTTCTTCCAGCCACAACCCAGAAACACAAATGAAAATGTCCTCAGCTCCAGGGGAAGCTGACAAAGACTGACCTGCATCAGGTGAAATTTACCCCCACTCTTTCTCCACGCATCTCTTTCCTTTCATCAGTTTGTTTTTCCCTGGAAGCTCCCTGGATAACTTTGAGCTCCTTACAGTAACAGATGAGGGTTGTGGTGCTCACAGACTGGCAGAGTGTTTCTGATCAGCCCTTCAGTTTTGTTCAGTGATTTTCAGAAATAGGCTTGACATGAGGTCAGCCTGTCATACATCAACATCTGCAATTACCAGACAATCCACACTCAGCTCCCACGGGGAAGTATGATTGCAATTAAAACACGGGGCAAATGTTAATTAAGTAAACTACTTGAAACTGGAAACAGTGAAGGCTTTAAATGTTTTTACTTTTAACCTCGCCCCTCGTCTCCTCTTTCTGCTCGCAGCCTGGTGCAAATCACCAGCAGACGCAATCAACTGGTTTTTTTTTCCTGTTTGAAATTCTTAGATTTGAATTGAAGATAAATTTGCAGCACAAGCTGGTGTTGTTCCCCACATCACTGTGAGCTTGGTGCTTAATGTACGGATGCTCTCCAGTTGACTCCTGGTGGCGAATAAGACTGCAGCTCACCGGGTTATTAAATCAGAGGGAATAACAGGCTGAGCTCCGGCCATTCTGCTGATTGATGAGCCGAGCTTTATTTGCTGAGGCGGTGTGTTTGTTCCCGTGTAATTGTCTACCAGATGGCTTAGCTAACTGCTCTTAAATGCCTTCAGACCTGCAGGGGTCTTGGGTCTTAACATTTCCCCCCACTAATGACATTAAGCCTGCAAACATCTCATAGTTTAGTTTGTTTTTTTCCGCCTAAATCTTGCGTACGMTTCTGATGCTCAGGATCAGAATGGCTTTGCAAGGTGTTTACCCCAATTATTTCCTCTTTTTAATTCGTACAAAGTAGACGTTTTGAAGTCGCTCCGACGGTAAACTCCTGTGAAAATGAGCCCACTCAAATTTGTAAGGAGATGAGGGGAAAGAAGGAGGGGGGAGGGGGCTGCACGCTACCTGCGAGGACTCAGATTGGAGGGGGGAAATGAATCTAGGTGGCAGTGCGAGTCATCAATCACAGCCCCTCAAGGGGAGCTGCAGCTAAAGCTGCTCTGAAGTGCTATCTGTCAGCTGCTCCCACCCGGCTGGGGGGACCAGAGAGGGGCCGTATCGCCACCCATCAGCTCACACCGGCACACAACTGCCATGTAAACATGTGCAGGTGCTCCTGTCAAAATAACCCCTGTCCCAGTTCACAGATGATCAGCCCGCCATGATCTACGCCTTCAGGAAAAACCCCTCCGAATGTGGCGTTTCCCATAATGCATTCTGCTTTGTTAACACTGGTGGCTGGTTTATTGTAATTTAAAAATGGATGTGCCGTTTCACCTGCCTTTCCTCTGTCCCTCCCATGGCGGCCCCCGAATAAAGCCACCAAGTGCCTCTCCAGTGATGTCAGGTCGCGTCTGTCGATACCTCTCAAGATGGATAGTTGTTCTGCGTGCTTATTGATTCGGCACAAGCACACAGATATAAGTATCATTTGTCATTTCTGGAATTATTTGAAGTCCTAGTTAAAACCTAGCATGGGGGATGGTGAGGATAGCCATGCCTTGAGGGGGGTGGGGGGAGGTTGATGGGGGAGTAGTGACTTGTCTTGGCTTTGATGAACGACTGCATGGGMTTTTTTTTTTCTCTTTTTTTACTGCGAGCACCGGGGCCCTTTAGCTGCTATTTGCTTTCACCGCGGTCCAAGAAAAACAATACGATGGGTCCAAGGACTGAGCAGCACCGTCCTGTCATGGAGCGTAACACAACGAGCAGGGTGGTCCGCACAGACGAGTCAGGAGGAGGGAGGGCCTTGGGACACTACATGCTGCTCTTCCAAAAGCCCCAGCAGGTCCGAAGCTGTCCTYCTGCTCTCTGCTCCCAGCTGACAGCCGTGAAACACATGCAGTGAGTTCTGAATACTCACAATCTGCAACACAACGACAAACAGATTTTCCTCTTCAAAGAGCGTTCAGTGGGGAAGTGGAGAGATATTGTGTGGTAACAGTAGCTCCGGTGTGTCCCCCGTGGCTTTGATTATGTACCGTTTCGGGCGTGGGGCCAGCAGCAGAGCTGGCTTCATTACTTTATGGATCATCTTTTAAGACCATTTAAGATCAACGAGACCTATTGTACGCTAATGACAGAGACTTCAAGAAGTTCATTATACTCCCAGCATTTGATTCATTCAGCTGAAGAGTCGCTTCTTAGGCCTCGTCCACAAGGGAATGTTAGTTTGTGGAGTCCCAACGTTTTTATTTTTATCTTTTGAGTCGTGGATCCACACAGAAACAGCGCCCCTAGATGGTAGGTTTGGAAACCAGGTTCCATAGTTTCAGAAATTTTAAAAGCAAACCTTTGAAAACAATGATGTCATAGTCCCATCTCTAACCTCGCCTACCACCTCAGAATAACATCACTTACAGCAGATTAAAAATCTTATTACACTAAATCAGTCAGTGGATCTAAAGGATTTTATCTTTTTATAAKTGTCAAGAATATAAAAAAGGCAACAATGTAAGAAAAGTAGACAGAACAGCAAATATCCATTAAAACACGAGAAATAGAAATCATTTCAACAGACCTGCACTTGTGTATAATTTACCAAGTTGTACATCTGGATACTCTGAAATCCTTCTTTTTCTCTACACAACTAGACTGACAACTTCTAGTCATCAGTACTTTAATGAGACACAAAGGAGCATTTTTGTTGTGCTCTCAGCCCAAAGAAAGGATTCAGTTTTTGCTCTTTTATTCTTCATCCTCATCTTMTCATTAGACTCAGCTTGGCTTAGAGACTGTTCAGTTTTATAATATTCTGTTGTATTGTTTTTTATTTTTATTCAATTCAATTCAAAAATACTTTATTGATCCCAGAGGGAAATTAGGTATTTTTATTCAACAGGTCTTTCAAAGGACTGGGAGGAAATGTGTTGAATTCTTTAGACCCCGGTCAGAAACTGATTGCAGTTCTAGTTGTTCCTGTGTTGAAAGTTTACAGCTTGTGAATGTCCTCAGATGTGCTGCAGTGTTACAGGCCTGGTGTAGTTCTTGTTGTGTTACAGATCTAGTGTAGTTCTTGTAGTGTTACAGGTCTGGTGTAGTTCTTGTTGTGTTACAGATCTAGTGTAGTTCTTGTAGTGTTACAGGCCTGGTGTAGTTCTTGTTGTGTTACAGGCCTGGTGTAGTTCTTGTTGTGTTACAGGCCTAGTGTAGTTCTTGTAGTGTTACAGGCCTGGTGTAGTTCTTGTTGTGTTACAGGCCTAGTGTAGTTCTTGTAGTGTTACAGGCCTGGTGTAGTTCTTGTTGTGTTACAGGCCTAGTGTAGTTCTTGTAGTGTTACAGGCCT
>NW_013952788.1:453684-459228 GCF_001266775.1 Austrofundulus limnaeus
AGTGTTGTTCTTGTAGTGTTACAGTCCTGGTGTAGTTCTTGTAGTGTTACAGGCCTAGTGTTGTTCTTGTAGTGTTACAGTCCTGGTGTAGTTCTTGTAGTGTTACAGGCCTAGTGTTGTTCTTGTAGTGTTACAGGCCTAGTGTAGTTCTTGTAGTGTTACAGGCCTGGTGTAGTTCTTGTAGTGTTACAGGCCTAGTGTAGTTCTTGTAGTGTTACAGGCCTAGTGTTGTTCTTGTAGTGTTACAGGCCTAGTGTAGCCTTTGTAGTGTTACAGGCCTGGTGTAGTTCTTGTAGTGTTACAGGCCTAGTGTTGTTCTTGTAGTGTTACAGGCCTAGTGTTGTTCTTGTAGTGTTACAGGCCTAGTTTAGTGTTTGTAGTGTTACAGGCCTAGTGTAGTTCTTGTAGTGTCACAGGCCTGGTGTAGTTTTTGTAGTGTTTCAAGCCTGGTATATTTCCTATAATGTTACAGTTCTGGTGTAGTTTTTATAGTGTTACAGTCCTGGTGTAGTTTCTGTGGTGTTATGGTGTTTTTCTGTCTTTGCATGGATGAAAACATTTTTAAAAACAGTGTTGTGTTTANTGTTACAGTCCTGGTGTAGTTTCTGTGGTGTTATGGTGTTTTTCTGTCTTTGCATGGATGAAAACATTTTTAAAAACAGTGTTGTGTTTACAAGGTTATCCAGCTCTGTAAAGAGTGTTGCTGTGTGGAKGGCCCCTCAGAGTTAACAGATAGATTTCCCTTCTTTGTAAATTAAAAGCCATTGTTTCTTTTTCATCTCACGGTGCAAGTTTAAAGTTGAGTTGGGATTGTTTTGGAGCTGGGGGCGAAGGAAAAGTGTTTAACAGAGGAACATGTTTAACAGCAACAAAAGAGGCGAGAAGAGAAACCCCCGACACATGAATGACAAGTAATTATTTCTCTTGTCCATCAAACTGTGTTTTGATGGGAGGATGCGATCAAACATGGGATGAACAATTTCAAGCCTTCAGATGAAAATGGCTCTCGAATCGTGCGGAGTCCTAGCGCTGGTTTTTGTGTTGCTCTGCGGCATGAATCATTCATAAACATGCTGCGCACACACGTGAGTCCACACACATACATGCAGGTGCACCGGGCAGGCTGGGATCTGTCTCGGACCAATATTAGTGCTGCAGCTTTTCAATTCTAGATGACCATTGTGCGTTTGTTTCRCATCTCTGCTTGCCAACATGTCCTCTGGCTGCAGGGGAGCCATGGAGGGAAACGGGACTCTTTTAGTTTTTCTCTGATTGTCCTAGAGCTAGGCGGTATGACCCAAATTTTATATCACAGTACTTTCAACAATTACACCGGTTTCACAGTATTTGACGGTATTTTTTCCTCACAGCTCAGCTGATAATAAAATGTACAAACTTTGCTTATTGACTTTTTTCTTTTACTGTACCTCTTTATCACTGTTTCCCTCCTCTTGTACGTCTTTTCTTCTTTGCCTGGTTGTAGACAGTAATCATGCATTTAGGTCCGATCGTGAAGGGTTGAGAAAAAAATCATCTGGTCTATCGTTACACGTTAATAAAATAAAGACGACTCACCTTACACACCAGTCAACTCAGCTACACTACAAATCTACTTCCCCCAGGCTTTTCACAATAGAAGCACGCTAGAGTCTGCATGCAATAACGTCTCCATTTTAACGTAGCGCGTTAAATCTAACCGTGCACGACACTGAAGAGTTGTTTACTATTCAGCKATMGTGAAAACGGGATGTTTTTTTTATGTCAGACCWTATAAGTGGCTGAAACACACCACCCGCCGCCAGTTGTTCCAACAATAATGTTAGCATGCTAATGCGCTTAGCGGTGCTACGAGGAAATGTGTCCCCAGGGAAACYGTTCACTGGCGACCGCGACAAAATGTTCCACACGTGTTCAGGCTATTTACACCGGTATTCAGAAAAGTCATACCATAACAAAAATAAAAAKCGTTTTCGGTACAAAACGGTWTACCGCCCAGCACTATCATTGRCCCCCTCACACATGRAGGCCTGACGGATCAGGACAGGCTTCCACAAGACCTTCTGCTGTAAACTGTCTCCTAGCACAAAGTGGGTTATTACTTCAGACCCGTCTTGTGGATGGTTCTGTGTATTGCTTGTAATGCTGATCACAGTTTGTCATGAAAGAAGATATTTGCATTAGCGGCGCAACCTTCTCCGTTTTGTTTGCTCGAGCAGAGAGAGGACACACAACAGAGGCCCTGCTTAATCCCTTTGGAGAACTAGTGCATGAATTGATATATCCCTCCTCTCTGCCCCCCCCACACCCACCCTCGCTAATGTTTTTCCTAGAACTTGAACAAACAGCCTGTGCGTGTAGAACACACAAGACAGATGTTTAGGATTACTTTCACCTCATTGCTCTATTGTGTGCACTTTAAGAGAGCTCAGCTGATGTGGAATGCCACTCATTCAGCCTCGGCGCTCCTGCAGGGCTCCTCCTGCTTATCAAAGTGCCATCTGCACTCGAGGCAGAGCAGCAGGATTTCTTTAAGATGTTGGGAGGATGGATTCACGGGTCTCATATGCCTGAGTGCTGTTGCAGGTCCAAAACAAGGACTATCTATGGGTTTAGGTCAAGACGTAAAGCCGTTATTGTTTTTTTTAAACTTGTTTTATTCTCATTGCGGTTCTGGGTTCTGGTACAAATGTAAGAACAAATGAGCCAAAGTCTCATTGATATTGTTGAGGGGCGACAGTATCTTTTAGCACAGCATTTATCTAATCTGGCTGTGTTGGAGGCTGGAGGAAGCGGCTGTGGGACATGGACCAGGGAAGCTGCATCTTTAATTACCATTGATATGGCAATAGAGAGAAGAGAGGGATGGAGGAGCGTAGCTGGCGGGGGGGAGGGGAAGAAGACCCGTGTTCACTTTTTAATTAAGGCTCCGTAGTGTAACTCGTCAATGTACATTATTGGAAGAATGAACGTCAATGCCATTGCTTTTTCTCCCCCTCCTTTATCTCTGTCAATGATTCAAAGACATGATTTATGGTTCGTCTCCGTCTTTCWGGATCATCCATCAAGCGCCGGCTCTGCCGCAGCGCCACCCGTTGTAAATCATTCTGAAAGCCTGTCACTCATTTCCATTAACCGTCCCTCTGTCGCGCTGGTCTCCGCCTCCCTCAGCCTCTTCCGTCRCCCCTCCATCCTCCTCCTGGTCTCCTCCCCCTCGGCGCACAGCCTACAGCCGCGCCGGGTATCAGTTCCGTTCCGCTGCTTCGTCCGCCTACCTTCTTTTCAATAAATTAACCACTTTCTCCCATGCGATGAATAAAAGCGCTGTTTGCCTACTCCTCCTCCGTTATAGCCGAACACCTGAGAAATGTCACGCCGTCGACTTGTAGGCTAAACGAGGATATAGAGATYAGGGAAATATTTTTGTTGCGCTGCTTTTTCCACGGGTAACATTTGACCAGCTTTGATGTGTTTCGCGGTGCTGCATTAATTCCCCACATATGGCACACTGCACCTCATTTTAGCATGTTTCTTTCATTGTAGACTTGAGGATAATTTGCCTTTTATGCATTCAGCCTGAAAAGTCCTGTGCTCAACCTCAACACGTAATGGAAACAGTATTACAGCAGTGATTATTTCATGTAGTAAAAGCACCGTTCAGTGAGTAGCTCTGCCATTAAATGCTGTTTTTCCTTTCTAAATTCCACCAGCAGTTTAATTCAGACGCCCCAACAATGACTGTAGTCTTTAACCAGTTTTAATAGAAACAGGTCTCATGAACACAAATAATTGGCTCAATGGAGCCACTGTCAATCTGGTACAAAGCTTGATGTGCCTCCTCTGGGGAGCCCGATTCTCTCGCTGCTTTTTTCATTCTAATCAACACCCAGATATCAGCGCAGCAGAATACCAACAAACAGCAGAAAAGCCTGTTTTGAGGGGAAACTTTCAACTATTGGGTGCCAACACATCTCACTGTTTGGGCAGCCATTGTTCTCAGAATGGGCTGTCAAAGTGACAAGGCGCGCCAGGCAAATCCAGAAGTTTGCACTTTTCAGAGAACAGCGGGCCCTAATCATTTCCTGGAGGACACTTGACAACAAATTTGCCATTAAAATGAATGTGAATAAGGAGGGAGCTGGCTGGTTTGAAGCTTTTCTGCCTCTCTCACTGTTGCTTGTTGTCTCACTCCAGGTTTGGCTGGCTCGCCTCTCTCCCTTTGTGCATGCCATGAAGCAGCCTTTGGTCTCCCCCTCTGAAGAAACTGACAGTACCAAGCTTCAGCTGTGAATTCCCTCTGTAGCCTCATTGTATTTAATGAAGGGAAAAAGTAGCAATCTAGTATTAATGAACTTGGAATGTAAAAAAAAATGCTACCCTTTGCTGAAAACGGCATAAAAGTGGTTGTAGAAGGAAAGCTTTGGTTGGAGCTCATCCAGGTTCTAATAACAGATCCGTACAGGGACGGAGCGCTGGGAAGACTTGGTGAAATGCAGATTGTTTTAATKGAACGCACACAGTCTCCTCCAGCTGCACTATCAGTTTCATCAAGGCTTGACCTTGATGGAGGGCCCTTGTTGTTTGGGAGGGCCCGTGTTTAGGGTTCATGCAAAGTTTAAGATGTGAGGACTGTATATATACATCTGCTGCTGCGCCGAGCGCAGGAGGCTGCCTGCTCTCTGCTGCACTTTAATACAGTATAATGCAGTAACAAACAAGGAAATAAATATTTCAAGACTGATAAAATGAGAGTTTTGTTGCTTAGTGCAACAGAAGCTATGTCAGACAGGAAGTGAAAAGCTCTTTATTTAGTTGCCATGAAAAGCAAACAGCACGTGACGGCTGCAGACATCATACCTTTCAGTCAGGATCTCATAAAACCAGAACAAAGGCCTTATGTGTTCCAGGCAGTGGTCCCTTAAACCATGGCCCACTTTCTGCCCCGCTGCCACGCAAACATTCCTGACTGACATTCAATCAGGGAAATCTGAACCGGAGCAGGACGGTCTTTTATTAGTACCGCCCTGTTTGCTCAACTGGTCAGCTCCAATAAGTGTGTTTGAGTGGCGTGCTGCGAGATGATGGGCTCGCTGTGTGAAGAGGATGACCGAGGGGTAAACTGCTGCTCTGCAGGATGTGGCTCTTCACAGAGCCAGGGACAGAGCAGTGTGGACCGAGGCCGGAGCCACCCTGCCTCTGATCCTCCAGCTGCATCTTTACCATCGTCTGCATTTCACACGTGACCGTCTCCTACATCCTTTCTTTACCTTTTTCTGTTTATTACTGCTGATACAACACAGTTTATTCAGCAGGCAGGAACGTAAAGTAMTGATTTGCTCAAAATGCAGGAAAATATTGCTTTCAGGCATCTTGTGCAGATATTAAAAGATTTTTTATTTTTTTTATTTTTTTTAGAATCCTGGAGCATCAGAAGGTAAAACTACCAGTTTGGGACCTAAAATTTTCAAACTGTAAAATAAATACTGAATATTTACAGATGGTATGACCAAAAATAAAGCAGTTGTTTTTTGTTTGTTTGTTTTGTTC
>NW_013952788.1:460213-461413 GCF_001266775.1 Austrofundulus limnaeus
ATATATATATATTTACACACACACACACAAAATGTGGCAGAGGGAATAAGAGTTTGTTTAGCTTAATCTGGCCCTTGAAAAGGGTTGTAGGAAATGATTCTTGTAACACAGAAAGTATATTTRATCTTGACAAAGTTTTTCCCTTGTTGTTTGTCGTATTGAGATTGTAAAGTCCAGATCCAGTATTACAGCACAGGTAGATTTCTTTCGTCCAACAGGGCCATTTTGCCGTGAACTGAAAGAAAAGCTGAGCACATTCAGTCACCAGCATCATGACGTCTGCAGAACTGGACTCTACTTTTTCACATGAAACTAAGATTTGCTGCAGTGTTGTCAGGATGCTGAATGCTTGATAAAAATCTACTTTCAGACATTTTTATTATCTTTTTCATTAATCCCAATTTTAGCATTGTTTAATGCATTTTCAAAATATTTCCTTAGCATACAGAGCACTTCAGATATAAGATGATTCAAATGTTAAGACTTCTATCTGTTCTCTGTATATCCTTAATAAAACTTGGCAAAAATGTTTTGGCCTTTTTAGATTTGTTAGAAAATTGTGGCCGTTCCAGGTCCTCAAGCATTGTTTCACCCATATGTGTATTTTATGACACAATCAGTCCTTTCTACAGTCCAACCCTGACCCCTGACCCTAAACCTAACCCCTGACCCACCAACTGTATCCCCCCCAGTGGGGACCAGGCTTTTGTCCTTATAGGGWACAGTGGGTCCCCACCAGATAACTAAAACATGCACACACACACACACAGATGTGCTGTCTTGATTATGAACACACTCCACAGTGAGCTACAAGCCATCATTTACATCAGATATAGAAAATGCATATTATCGTATAAAACTGATCAAGTTCAGTTTAAATGAAGTACTAAAGTAAAAGTTTAAAAGTACTTCCTGTCGTTCACTGCTCTGTAAAGTACAGAGTCTGACAGKCTGTTGTTAGCTTGTTAATTAGCCATGTTATCTTCCCCTGTAGCTCACCATGGCATGTTTTACTGCTGTACCAAACGATTAGTTACTGATCGATTAATCGATTATTCTAACAACAAATCTATAAGTTATTCTGATGTGAGTGCACTGGATATTTAAAATGTTTTCATCAAATTAACAAGAACAGTTCTTTAATATTGTAATATTTTCTGTAATAGTTTTTTCATGAACAAAAACTATGCACTCTAAAGT
>NW_013952788.1:462704-464362 GCF_001266775.1 Austrofundulus limnaeus
ACGCCGACGTCTCCTCTGATGATGAGCGCTAGTGTCGTGGTAGCAACATGCTATGTGTTTACATCCATCGCRGCCATGTTTGTAATGACTTATCATGAGAARAAHCGTATTCACGTGACTTTAATAGCATTWKTTACTTAATGGAAACACTGCAGTTGTGAAACTGTGTTTTTCAACATTAACAGAATATCAACAAAGTTTTGCACATTTGTAATGGAAACACAGCTACTGTAATATCTCCATGCCTCTTGGGGTAAAACTGCAGGTAATGTCCACATGGGATTTTATGGTTTTCCAAGAGATTGTAGTCTTATTTCATTTGTTATAAAAAATACTTCACTGTCTCTGAAACAATTGCTTTGATACTTACACTTCTGATAAAATCTCCCAAGRMTTAGCTTTGTTTTGATCCCAACATGATTTAAGTAGAGTTTATTTCAGCAGGTTATTTTGATCACAACTGTTACGGAAACCCTGAAGAAATGGTATGAGTGCACACGTTGGGGTTCCTCTGAAAGTACTGGCTCCCACCACCAGCCCACCCTTTTCATGAAAGCATCCCACCAGAGCCTGGCCCCACTCATCTTTCTGTTCGTACAGCAAACACACACCCATGTGTTGCTCATTTTAAAAGTATACAAACAGGACGAGACGGTTGGACACATAATACTGTCTTCCGGTGCTGATAACAGTCCGTTTGGTGCGATGCAACACCAGGCAGCAGCCCGTTTAAAGGTGCTGGGCTGCAGATCGCGGCGCTCTCCCACCGCTCACTTCCAGTTAGGCTGAGGGCCGACTGATGGAGCAGAAGCTTCCAGCTGACATCACGCAGGCWCCGTGGAGTTGGGCGTCGCAGTCAGTGTGCTGTGGCTCAGGAAACACCAGGATCATCACCGATCCACCGTGTCGGCTCCCAACGTCCCCACCTTTGTTCCACTGCAACAAAACGCTGCAGAAGGACTGGACGTGAGCGAGCCTAATGACTGCGTTCATTGTGTATTCCAGGGTTCTCTGTGTTTTTACTTAACAGAATGTTGGTTGTGAAAACACTTTTGATTAATTGCCATAATTATTGTGATCATTTTTGCCCAAATGAACAGCCAGATGGCAGGATATGGTGTCATATTTGCGATCCTTTCATATTAATCTGGCTCGAGGTCCATCTGAGCACATTGTGCTATTTGTTGTGTTCACAATCTGTCCTCAAGTTGTCCACGTCTCCCTTTTTTTTCCAAGCTGAAAGTTTTTATTTGATTATATTAGAGCATTAAATATTAAAGTTGGGGGTGTATGAAAGCAAGGCATTTATCTGCATGAATAGCTTGTGTTTAGTGAAGTACGTAATGCGTTTTAAGTAACATCTCCTCCATGCATACTAAAATTAACTACCGGAGTGTTCTCGTCTCATATAGTCAAAGCCTTGAACAGTTCGAACAAAACCACTTTCGTGGGGTTCGTGGCTGCTTTTAAACCCATTTTACATGATCTCTTTTTTATTTGATCATTTTTTTTATCAGAGCGTACCAACACGCTGTTAAAAACTGAATATAACATGATTTAAACCAGAGCTTCTCAACCTTTCTGACCTCAGGGCCCAATTTACTGAACATAAAGTGTCACGAGGTCCAGTCAGACATTACCAATGTATGGATCAAAAT
>NW_013952788.1:465660-476071 GCF_001266775.1 Austrofundulus limnaeus
TTTGAGGCCCTCAAGGTGGCGCTGTGGGCCACAGGTTAAGAATCTCTGATTTAAATCATGTGTTCAGTTTTAAGTGCTTCATTATAAACGTTTAGCTTAAGAATGCATCACATAGAGACATGATGATGCTCCTGTTTAAAAGCAAACTATTTCAGTCAATCATATCAGTTAACCTGCAGACAGATGTAGTGAAAGAGAGCAGGTGGAGTGTGATTGTTCAGTCTTTACGCTGCAGGGTCCTTGGGCTGGAAGAGCCTGTTTCCTGACAGGCAACAATGAAGAGAGAGCTGTTTACAGACGGCTGCGGGGCTCTGCGTTAGGTTTCTACCATTTCTCATGTGATTCAGTTCAGAATTAACTTCAGATGTGTCATCAAGCTCATCGTCAGGACGTCTGACAGCAGATCTGTTTGATGGTGACGTGCACTTCTCACCCAGTTAGTCAGATATTAGACCTGGTGGCATGTGTTTCTCAGTCTAATGATAGCGGGCCGCCCCGTTCCTCACACAAAAACACCTTCACAACTTTGGATTTGTGTTGTTTTTTTGTTTTTTTTCACACAAGTACTTTTCGACTGACATTTCACACCTATTTCTAACAACAAATGTGAGTGAGTATCTGTGAAGGTACAGGCACAGTTAACTGGGAGCTGATGTTCCACGTGAGGAGGAGGAAACACGATGTGGTGTTGTGTGAGGCAGCCTGGATCCTGACCTGCGTTGTTCCTCTGCACTCCGCCCATCCACATCTCCCTTTCTTTTTTTATCTTTTTTTTTCTTCCCGTGGCATAAATCCGGGAGATGAAAATGTCATGGAGCAGGTTCATTTTGCAAAGAGGTTTTGATTGCCATGCTCGTGTAATTGATTGTTCCAAGGACAGGGGGAAATCTAGAAATGTCATAACAGTCCTGCTTAGGTCGGTCCCACCGCTGGGCAATCAATGAGAAGTAAAAAGAGATATTGATTTGCGAGCAGCAAAAACTGTAGCTTGAGACAAGCGGTGAGCGGTGGGGAAAGTGGCACAGACGTGCAGACCTGTCACTGGCACCTATGAATTACCCAATCTGCTCTGAAGATAGTGTTACCCCGGGCACTCGTGGAGTCCTGCAGCTGTCCGTTAGCTGAGCTCATCAAACGGCTAACTCTCTGTGGCTTGTCAGATTAATGAAGGAAATGTTGACCTTCCACTGGATAAATGTTTATGTTCTCACCATTACCAAACTTCTGGCATCTCACCGCTGGAAACAAAGCCGTTCCTCAGCTGCCACAGACGTTTCAAAAGTGATCGGCACATTTTGAACAGGCTTACTCAGAGCAGTGTGAGCGGATCGTAGTCACCCAGGACACTAATGCTTACAGTCGAGACATAAATATGTTGTCATGTAGGCCTTTCAGCACCAGTCCGTTTAGAACTGGTGCCATGAATCTGTAATTTTTGTACAGTTATAGCTGGTCTCTGTGGATGTAGAAAAAAGTCTTCTGGCTGTGGAATAAGCTGCAGCCTCTGTAAATCCTTTGCTATGCCAAGAGTCTGRTCTAACGGATAAAGGTTATAAACACTTCAACTGCCTGATTTATGATAGACACCTCAGGTTTTTTGACCTTTGCATATCTCTGTCTGAAGATATAAATTTGTCCTGACACAGATTGGAGGCTTTACAGCAGTTTATGACATGCTAAATCTCAGGCAAGCATGCCAGCCTCTTGTTTTCTGTGGCCGGTCAGCCCAGGACTTGTCTTACTTGGCCTCATTTTCAAAGCAGACATTTCCCACTCTTTTTCTTCCTGGTGCCAGCGAAATGCAGTGGCTGTTGACTTTTGCCTCAGAAGATTATGCACGCGTTTTAAGACTTCAAATGGGCCTGTTTTGTGCAGCTTACCGGTTGTTCCTGCTCTGTACTCAGGGTGATCTTGTGCAGGTGATCTACGCCACCGTCTTTGAGTCTGCTCTTGTATTAGTGAGCCGTGCAGCTGGGAATTGCTGCAGCTCCAGGGTAGATCAAAAGCTGGCAAAGCATAGTTACAAATGGTGTGAGAAGCAGAGTCAGACATGCAGGTTTCTCAGAGCGGTCCCTTCCAGAAGGTTAATTGGTGCCTCTGGATGTCGGCTGCTCAGGGCGTCTGATAGAAAGGCACAGAAGAGGAAGGGCAGCTGTTAATCTTTGTCACTTTCATCCTCAACATCAGGACAAACATTCACCACATTTCCTCTATGACTTTATGCAACTTGCATCCAGGAAAAGCTCCGCCCTTCTTTCAAATCCACAATTATTTTACTCCTGAGTAGGTATGTAGGGCAGACCGGGGACAGTAGCAACAACGGTTACAACACATCATTTTTCTCCAAACAGAAACAGAGTGATGACACTCACACTGTACATGTTCAGTTAGATGTCCCACCTGGTTAAGAAAAAGTCAACAGATTCAAAAACTGATCCAGGATTTATTTAAAAAAACAGTTTTTGAGGAACAAAGTAAGTATTTTTTTACCCAGTTTTATTTGTGTTAAACTGTTGTCACTGTTTTTGTGATCCAGCTCAAACTTCTATGGTTTAAACAAGTGATCTGTTGACTTTTAACTAATCTAGTTAACATGTATCCAGATGAGCTTATTTAGCTAACACATGAGGTTTTATCATGGCTGACAGGAAGGGGGACAGTTGGAACAGTTGTTGTAACTGTCCCCATACGATAAATCCATATAAAAACAGAGCACATACAGATGAGATTAACATGTTGAAATTAAGTTTACACCTAAAAGGCTGTTGGGTGTTCATGACAGTTTTATAGTTTYAAACATCAAAGTGTTTAAGATGTATTTTCTACAGTTGTTGTTTTCAGCAATGGTTTTAAAATCCCAGTTTGTTTAATGTAAATGTTACATAATGTAGGCGTACAGTGACAATAGACAAAACACAAATTGTTCTGTTATCCTTGTGTCTAAAAGTCAACTGTATTTTATATCAATTAGAGTCTTTGACATCTGTATATAAGGTCTACTCATCAAGGCTCATCTATATTCATCATTTGATCAYAAACAATAAATAAATAACACTGTAATATCATTAGAACTTACAGGTTTTATTCATTTAACAATAATATAAATATAAAACTTTTATTTACAGTGAAATGTATTGTATTAATAATATGTTGTAACCACCCCCAAACAATGTTACAACTGTCCCCGGCCCCGGGGTCAGTTGTAACATCTGACTTTTCATTTTCAAATACAAATAGTGAAGAATGTACATGATTTAATCATCTATAAATGGTTTTGACTATTAACAGACAGATGTAAGTTTATTGTTTTAAAATTTGGTTTTTCTAATTCAAACCATCTCTGAGTAGCAAATGCAAAAAGTGTTGCAACTGTCCCCAGTCTCCTCTAGGACGTAGTCTGTCCGGGAAATTATCACTTGTCATAAAAAGAAAAGAAATTTCCACTTATTGAACTTGGGACAGGACTTCTTTCCTGTTTGGTGACCAGTCTAACCAGTCCCTTGGTTTTCCTGATAACTTTGAAGAGAGAAGACGTGAAGTGAGAGCTTGTCACAGCTATTTCTGTTCTCCTCTGATGTGAAGACTATATATYAGTATAAATAAAACATACCTCTGTGCTCCTGACAACTCTCTCCCTCAGCATCAAGGGTGTTTTGGGCACCATCGCTGATCTCAGCTGGCCAATCAAAACATCCCACTTCAGCGGAGCAAGGTCACACCACACTGGGGCTCTTGACTGTTGGTTTATGTATGTATGTGTGTGTCTGTGTGTGTGTCTGTGTGTGCGTAGGCTGTTCTGTACCAAGCACCGTCCTCTGTTTGTTTGGAAAGTCCAACTCTGTTCTCCTTCCTCATCCATTAAGCGGCGAGCAGTTCATCTTCAGGGTTTCTCTCGAGGCACTTGTGAAATATTGATACAAAAAAAGTCTTATTTTCAGAAAGCAGAAACGATGAAGACGTTCTCCGGGCTGCCCAGCGTGGGACGGCTGAGTGCTCGGCTGTAGCCAACCCCTCWGCGAGTGCCTCCTATTCAGAAGAGAAATATTAACCACATGAAACACATAAGTGCCTGGACAGGGCTGTTATGTCCTATTCATATTTAACAGGGAGCACATCTGCCACATCTCCTCTAAAACGCACATTTTCCTGCACGGCTGTGAGGTGGAAAATATCTCAAAGATACGTGACAGCTCTGACAAACTGAATTTATTGCAGGATGTCTTCAGACGGTATAAAACCGGAGCTGGGATTACGCTGATACGGGTTAAAGGTGGCTGGATTTTAAATAATCTACTGGAATTATTTTAAAAAAAGGTTGTTTTAATCCTCCGCAGAGGTCATTAAATGAAGCAGACATCTGCAGCCAGATGAAATTCCAGCTTTGCTGAGTCAGCGTTTCCATTAATTGGATGATGGGAAACGTGTCAATTAGAAATTGTGTTGTTTAATTATCTGTTAATTGAAGCAATAATGTTTGTGCTCCAAGAGTTGAGAGAACAAACATATGAATAATGAAAGAAGTAATTGCTCTTTATGAGACTGCCAGGGAAAATATAATGACGTGACAGATTGCCAGTTATCTTTTGAAATTTGGTATCGTCGTCTGGTTGTGACACTCAGAGCTGGATCTGCCTCCTCACCAGCTTTTGCACATTTGCAACATAATTTTAATTTTACCGTCAACAAAATCAGTCTCCTGAAGTTGAGTTACAGAATATTAAAAGTTTGTAATTGTAACTTAACTTCCACAGATGTAATGAGTTCTCTCTCCCTTTGAAGTTACGTCTGGATTGATGAGGATCATTAGAATATCTGAGTTCATGTAAATCTATTCCTCACATGTTGCTTCAGGGATGATGAGATAGTCCACGACATAAGGCTTACATTTCCGCTTCACTTCTGAAGCCTCCGTAATCACTGTGGAAAAGCTCGTTTGCAGTAACACTTAGCAGATCCCAGATGAATCAATTTCCTTTTGTCACTCAGTGGTTAGTGATTGTTGTAAACATCTCAAACTGAGGCCAGGAAACCCTTGGACACAGCATTGGGTCAATGGCCTGTCATGAATCAAGCGGTGCAGTTTTACCYTCAGCAGTTAGTAGAAACRAACACATTCTCATGTCGGACTCGTCAACATATTGAGACTTGGMCAGGGACCGTCTGCGTCCAGTTTWGAGGRGTCGGCTACCCCCTCTGCGCATCCGTCCTTGCCGCCCGCGGCTTTTCCGGGTTGRGTCACTTAGGGGTCTTTGGGTCGGGGGTCTGAGGTTAACATGAGGGATCAGGATTAKTGGTTAATTGAGATACTGGGTCAGGGATAYGCTGTATGTAGCTAATATAGGTTAAATTTAGGCTCTGGGCTGGTTTGTTCTCGCGAATTCTCTACATTTAAAAAATGGTTAATACAGGGATCAGGGTTAATGGTTAAGTTTAGGGTCTGGGTCTGGGATAGGCTGTATAAGGCTAATAGAAGTTAAATTTAGGGTCTGGGATGGTTAGTTTCACACATTTCCTACACTTGTAAAAAAAAAATATGACGACACGCTCGTCCTCCTCCGCCTTATCTCGTTAAGAACGGACGCACGGGGGCTACCCGGCGCATCTGAAAGTTGACGCTGACAGCTACCTGACCAAGCGTCAATATGTTGARGCGYGGGGCCATGAGYATGRGTTGTAAAAACACCTCCACTCTCCAAAGCATCAAACAGCTGTTAATATAACATCCCAAKGTCTTATATTTAAATCTTTGCAATGTGCATAAATCCAACTGTAGAGACAGTAAACATTAAGCAAACTGTATTTTCATGCGTTTTTCTCTCGTCTCTGTCGTTTCCAGTGTACATGCCTGATGAAGATGCTGCTCTGCAGGATTCCATCACTGAGGAAGATGGTGAGAACGACAGTCAAACCGAAGAGGAGTGTTCAGAGAAGACCAGCCCCAAGGTGTCTGAGGACAGAGAGCTGGACAACAAGAGCACCCACACTTACAGCAACCAGAACTCTCCCATCAGTGTCCTGTCCAATCAGGAGGCAGAGCTGGAGTCACGTCTTAGTGACAGCAGCGACAGACTGTCTGATTTCAAAACCACCTCGCCACCTGAGAGCCAGAGGGACGAAGAAAGCTGCAGCTCAAAGCATAAGGAGGAGATGGGCAGTAGCTTGGAGAAAATGAGGGCAGCATATGCAAACTTTCTCTCTGACTCCTACTGGACTGGGATTGGAATGGACTATAAAATTGGTAAAAATACCAGCAAAGCCAACTGTGACAGCACCAACGGAAGCAGCAAGAGCGAGTTCGACTGGCACCAGGATGCGCTCTCCAAAACCTTACAGCAGACGCTCTCCCCAAAGCCCGCATCCAAACCCAACCTGTTCAGCTCCGTGCACCTGTACAGGCAAACCACCAAGCCCTGCGGCTCAGTGTTCACAGGGGCCAGCCGTTTCCGATGTAAGGATTGTAGTGCAGCTTATGACACCCTGGTGGAGCTGACCGTCCACATGAACAAGACTGGACACTACCAAGACAACAACCACAAACAGAGTAACTCAGCTGCTTCGTCGTCAAAATCTAGAAAAAGAAATTTACAAGATATGGAGGGAAAAGAGGATGCACAGAAAGTTTTGAAATGCATGTTCTGTGGCCATTCTTTTGATTCGTTGCAGGATTTGAGCGTCCATATGATTAAAACTAAGCATTACCAAAAAGTGCCTTTAAAAGAGCCAATCCCTGTAATCACACCCAAATTACTGCCACCAGCCAAGAAACGAGCCTTTGAAACAACAAGACCTTGCTCTCCAGACTCGACCACTGGTGTGTCCGGCTACACTGAGGCTCAACGGACAGCCAACCTCACAAACGCCAACAGCAGTCGCTACGGTTATCAGAACGGTGCCAGTTATACTTGGCAGTTTGAGACGTGCAAGTCCCAGATTCTCAAATGCATGGAGTGTGGAAGCTCTCATGACACCCTGCAGCAACTCACCACACATATGATGGTGACRGGACACTTCATCAAAGTCACAAACTCAGCATCTAAAAAAGGCAAACAGCTAGCGCTTGATCCCCTGGCTGTAGAGAAGATCCAGGGTGTAGCTGAGCCTGCTGCCAGCGACAGTGAGGGAGAAAAGGTGTCTCCCAAAAATCCTTCCCCCGGGACCAGTGAGAAGGACAACCAGTGGGAAGGAACATCAGACAAAACAGAAGAAACTGAAACGAAAGATGACAAGCAAGAGAGTGAGGATCAAAAGATGAGCGGTGGGTCTTTTAAATACCCCTATCTCCGTGAAGAAGACCTGGAAAAAGAGTCCAGTGGAGGAGGAGACATTCTTAAATCTTTGGCCAACACAGTGGCCTCTGCCATCAATAAAGCTCAAACAGGAACACCAAGCTGGAGCGCTTACCCAAGCATTCACGCTGCCTACCAGCTCTCTGGGATCATCAAGAGTACCCCTCTCTCTGCATCTCCCCCTACTCAGCTAAAGCAGACGTTTAACCACAAACTGAGGGCGATTGCCCCAAAGAGAAAGCTATACCACAGTGCTGAGGGAGCCGAGCCTCCCCAGGGCCCACATCAAAATGTGGACATCAAAAAAGAAAAGGTAGGCATTAGTGATGGCAAAGAAAGTCAGAGTATGAAGTTTGATCTGTTGGAGAACGACGACAGCGATTGTCAGGACGATTCCTCTTCCTCTTCAAAGCTGGATGCAGACTGTGTGAATGAAGAGGGAGAAACGATCAAAGGGAAGTTGAGCCCAGATTTCTCTGACAGGGAGAAGACTCCGAGCCCTGCTGCCAGCAATGGYCGCAGCACTACATCAGAGCCTGTCAGTGACAGTCCGGATATACTTGGCATTAACCCTCTTAGTGCGCTACAGTCAGTCCTGAACAATCACCTGGGCAAAGCAAACAAGCCCAATAACTCAAGAGCAGAGAAAATATCTGCACATTCACAGTCGATTTTTGCTGACTTTAATCGTAGCAGTGAGAAACCAGCTTCGCTGCTCAGAAGTCCTGTGAGAAATCGGCCTGATAACCCTTTCTTCTTGGTCAGTGACGACCAGCCGATAGATCTAACCAAGTCCAAACACAGCAAGGCCAGCTCTCTGCTGCTACATCCCTCCACGCCAATGCCACACAAATATGCTCTGTCTGACATCGCAGATATGGTTAAAGTTCTTCCAAAAGCCACCACGCCAAAACCATCGATACCATCGAGGATTCCTACCATGAAGCTGGAATCGGACGTCCGGCGCTTTGAGGACGTGTCTGCCGAGGTCTACTCCGTCCACAAGCGCAAAGGTAGACAGTCCAACTGGAATCCTCGCCACCTCCTCATCCTGCAGGCTCAGTTCGCCTCCAGCCTCTTCCAGACGTCTGAGGGAAAGTATTTGCTCTCAGACCTCGGCCCCCAGGAACGGATGCACATCTCCAAGTTCACTGGATTGTCGATGACCACCATAAGCCATTGGTTAGCGAATGTAAAATACCAACTGCGGAAAACAGGAGGGACCAAATTTCTGAAGAACATGGACACGGGCCACCCCGTCTTCTACTGTAACGACTGTGCTTCCCAGTTTAGGTCACCCACCACTTTCATCTCCCACCTGGAATCCCACCTTGGGTTCCAAATCAAAGACATGTGCAAAATGCCCGTGGAGCACCAAACGAAGGTAGAGGAACCCGAAATGTTGAAGGCTCTGAGTGTCCGAGCCAGCGAGGCTCTGGCCACAGAGGAAGACATTGACTCAAAGTTCAAATGTAAGCTCTGCTGTCGGACATTTGCCAGTAATCACGCAGTCAAACTTCATCTGAGTAAAACTCACAGCAAATCTCCAGATAACCACTCACAATATGTTGAAATGGACAAGGAGTAGTGGTAGTGATTCACATTACTATTATTGTTATTATTGTCACACGTTTCCTTRTCTTCCTTGTCATTTTAATACACGGGTCAAATATTTCAACCATTTTTCAGTTAGCATTGTGTAATGTGCATCATCATGACTTTGAAAAAAGAAATCCTGGCATACAGCAAAGCTGCACTGGTTAGAGACAGTGTAAGAAACACTGGGATCCTTTTGCAACCCGCTCAAATGCACCACCAGTAATGAAATGTATTACTGCTTGAAGAAACATAATTGCTGATGTTTGCATGCAATAACCCTGGCTATGACTACTATTTATTTGTATATGTCAAGTTTCAATTGTATTTTAAAGACAAAATAATGAAGTAATTGAAGGACTTGTACGAGCTCTGTGATGCAGTGCAGCTGTTGAAGCAGGCAGCCTGAAACGTGATCACACACATGCAGACGTGTACAGTATATCCTTTGTAAAGATGTTTTGTGTTGCTACGATAGAAGAAGAAAAAAAAGCACTTTAATAAATGTTTAATCACCAGTTTAGAAGCAGATTCTGTACATGGCTAAAACAAAAATTAGACGGTTTGGAAACACGGAGATTTCACATGTAAATATGTTTTAGAAGAAAAAAAATCTGTTTCATGCAACGAGAACAAAACAGATGAAACCTGTGACCCCTGCACCTTTTTTTACTTATTCCAATAAAGAGTTAACATTTGATAATGGCTTGTATTTCTTTCTGCTTTGCCTTTTTATTTCTTATTTTATTTTCTAAAACGCTGAACAATTCTAATGAAATCAGTACTGAAAAACGTATAACAGCAAAAATCTTTTAATTTAATTGTTTTATTTTGGATTGCCACACTTTTCTAAGCTTTTTATCTAATTTTGAGCCCCATTTTGGCATCAAAGTGTCTGTAAATTGTACGTTAGAACTTTTTATCTGTTAAATTATTAGATGTGAGAAAAACTTTTCTTTTTTTCTTGGCTTCACATCTTGTCAGAATGAATGACTGGAGCATTTCTAGAGAAATTACTTCAACTTAAATCCTGCTCTGTTTTATTTCAACTTTTTTAAAAAACATGTAAATGTTTTTGTACATAAATACAGAATCGTACAAGTTTTCATCACRTCGAGCACGTCTGACTTCCTCCCATACATGAGACCAAAACATTCATATTAACTGATTAAAGTTGATGCATTTTCACTGATAACATTACAACCAGTTTTCTTCAACAAAGTAAGATCTATTCCTTATTTCACTTCAGTTTAAAGGTATAAAAATCCACGTCTTAGTGATAATTTAAACAGTCCACGTGTAAATCCTGTTGTTTGAACACAACCACAATCCTACAGGTTTAGAGGTTGAGTAAATCAGGGCTTCTTAACCTTTGTGACCTCAGAGCCTAATTTATTGAGCATATAGTGACACGAGGTCCAGTCAGACATTACTAATGTATGGATCAAAATGATAATTATTATAAATCTTGGTTTAATTTTTATTGTATTTTTATGATAATTAAATTAAATAAACTTACAGTTTAAAAG
>NW_013952788.1:478286-479486 GCF_001266775.1 Austrofundulus limnaeus
ATATTATCGTTTATCGCAATAAATTTTGAGACAATTAATCGCCCAGCAAAATTTGTTATCGTGACAGGCCTAGTGTTAACGAAAGATTTTTTTCGCCCAACAACGACTCTTAATGATCTCCACAGTCATGTGACCTGATGGGGGGAAAGAAGCTATTTGCTCCGGTTCAAAATACAGAGAAATGGATAACAGCGTGTATGCTAATGCTCTACATGGGCTGGTACAGAAAAGATATCGCAAAAAAAAAATGCGTACATTTAGGATCTGATTCATACTGTCTTAATAAAAACGAACCATAATCTGAAGGATTTACTGGCATCGAGCTGCAGAGCTCTTATTATACAACGAGCCAGATGAAAGCTTTCAAAAGCCTCCAAGTTGCAATTATTTAGTTTCAGGTTGAGTCAAACATTTAGGATCCAAAAACACTTTAAATGACTGTCGACTTGTTTCAGCCCGGGTGAGCAGTGGGTTGTGATATTTGAAGTCATTAGCCTYTGGTAACAATGCTAACGCTAACAACAAGTTAACCCATTATTTCAATGAGCTTGGAACTACCTTTAAATAACTACTTTAGCTTCTGTAAACCCAAATTCAAGTAACTATTCAGGAAAATATCTGAAAATATGTTAGAAAGTGGTCGCTGCAACTCTTGCATTCGTTTCTACACCTCCTGTTTTTAGCCGTAGATTGTTGATCCACTTTTGTCGTCTTTTTACTGTAAGTTTTATTTTTTTCAAAATTAACTCCCTTGTGAAACACTACTCTCGAAACATGAAAAAAAAACTTTTATATTTCTCCTGACAGGCGCGGCTGCAACAACCGTACACAGCACAGTTTAGGCATTTTGATGCTGAATCAACAGGAGGAAACGGGGCTGATTTACTTCCTGCCCCCCGGTGGTATTTCTTGATGTTGATWCTACATCATCTGCAATACATCAATATTTTTAAAAACTATTGTGTCAGTTTTCCTTTCTTTTAATATTGATATCCTCCCAACCCTTAGGGGGCAGTATAGCCATGATTCCTGTTCAGAGCGAGGAACAGCAAGCTGCAAYTTATAAATATATAGTGTAATTTTACAATATTTTTTCTGTTTTTGTTGACTCAGTGACATTGGGCCTCATGTAAGAACCGTTGGTACGCACAGATTTGTTGTTAAGTTGTGCGTACGAGTGATTTAGGAGAATTTGTGACA
>NW_013952788.1:480505-482618 GCF_001266775.1 Austrofundulus limnaeus
TGTCACAAATTCTCCTAAATCACTCGTACGCACAACTTAACAACAAATCTGTGCGTACCAACGGTTCTTGTATGAGGCCCATTGAGTAGTAAGTATGAAGTAAGATGTATTGATAATAAAGGTAAACTGAATCCTCACTGAATTAAACAACATATTGAATCACCATGTTTGACACCCAGCTCTACTATTAAAGTAAATGTTTGCTTCAGTAGAAGAAACTTTTTGTTTTCTTTATCTTGTTTTTTAGATTGCATTGTTCCCATTAACTAAATATTACGACCTAATCTCCAAATGTCTTCTTCAGTGAGTCTCGTGGTGTTTTTATGTCCACGGAGGACCTACAGTGTGAGACAAAGAAGCACAATCACCACTCTCTTTCCACCTTATGACTTTTAGATACACTTGAAAGATAGATCCTCCTGTCAGACGTTATTGCTTCTCTGTGAACGCGGCTGCAAGATACTATCATAACAATTAAACATATTTCCTCCAGCTCTATTATTTCAAGGCTATTAAAAATAATTGCCTTCTAAATTCATAAACATTTTATGCAATTCATCTCTTTTCAAGCAATCAAGTCCTCAATTACCACCACCCATCAAATGTGTGTTTTATAACAGGCGACTGACATTTGATGGTGAATGGGGAGAAGCACATGGGCACTGTGCTGATTTGAATGCTGTGACACCGACTTGCCCCCTATTGTTGGAAATGAGCAGGCAATCACGTTGTTCATCAGATGACTCCTAATGCAGTTAAAGTATTCAGCCATAATTTCTGCCTGCATTTATAATTACTGTCAAAGACCACACACCTCACTGAGCAGATTAAAGCTATAAATTATTTAGAGCCTTTCTTCGCCAATGGATCTCTGATTTGTCTGTAGGGCCYTTATGTTTTAGAGGAGCAACTTCTTTTAAATTGAAGCAGGCGTTGTCCTTAAGCCTCAGCAGACGGCTCTGCAGAGGGAAGCAGGAGGAGCCTGTTTGTGTTGATTCCTTTAGATTTAAAGSCTTTTTACACAAACGCACTCAGACTGTCTGCTCCAGCTTTATTTCAAAGGAAATTCAGGGCATTTTAAGGTTATATTTTATGGATTCAGGGTAACTAAAGCATTAACTCTTAGCTACGACCACACCAAATGTTAGCTCAGTTCTTGCTAAATGGACTGTTGTAGATATTTTTGCATTGACCAGTGTTGGTTAGCTGTGGCAGTCATCCTTAATTTGATTGACTCCWAAATGTAATCAGTTATAAATGCACATATATTTATTATTTTTTATAAGTTTCAGTAAAATCCCTCCAGTCTTTCATGAGATATTTCGCTAACAAGCAAATGAGCACAGCTTTTGGCAGCAGGCCATATATGAAGAGAAAGAATCTCAGATTATAATCTGTTCTAAAAAGGCAATAAAGAATTTATTATTATTATTATTATATGTTTGCCAATAAAACAAACAGGCTAATATAATTTTTGTTGAAAATAAGCCAATTCTGAGCAGCTTTTATTAAAACACACATTTCCTCTGAGTTCCTGATGAATACCAGTGATTACATGTGGCAGAAAATGAGGTGAAATAAGCTCATAATTCTCTGTGAGATTTT
This sequence comes from Austrofundulus limnaeus, assembly GCF_001266775.1. Lineage (NCBI taxonomy): Eukaryota > Metazoa > Chordata > Actinopteri > Cyprinodontiformes > Rivulidae > Austrofundulus > Austrofundulus limnaeus. The sequence goes on from NW_013952788.1 coordinate 482,111, forward strand.
TATTAATTGATTTGGGATGTTTGGATATGAACACCGTTAATTGCACCATTTATATATTGTGTCACGGCTAATTACAACACACACAGCTTTCCTTCAGCACGCACACACACGCAACAACACAAGGCTGTGTGCGCCAGCGACGTGCACACACTGAGGGCCCTGTACGTCAGACACGTGCACGGCGACGTGCACACACTGAGGGCCCTGTACGTCAGACACGTGCACGGCGACGTGCACAAACTGAGGGCCCTGTACGTCAGACACGTGCACGGCGACGTGCACACACCATGAGCTGTGCACGTCAGCAGATGTGTTCAGTTTAGATGTAACAGATAAACAAATTGTTTTTTTCAGTAGTAAATATTAATAAATTGATAAAATGAATAAAAATAATTAAACATGGAGGTTATTTTTAATGTAAAGAGCTGAAACCAACAGAATTTATTGTATAAATGCTGAGTCAGCGTTGGTGCAGTTATATTTAGTTTGTTTCTTGCAATCAAACTAC
>NW_013952788.1:484546-487320 GCF_001266775.1 Austrofundulus limnaeus
AAATCAGTCTGAAAACAAGATCAAAAAGACTTTTTGGATGATATAAGGTTTTAAAACTTGGTAACATGGACAGATTTTACAGTGTGTGATTTACTGTTGTGTTAATTTTAGTTTTTGCTCTACACGTAGCTAAAAACATGCTTGATGTGGTTTAACTAATTCTTGTTTTTAACTASTGTTTCACTAATTTTAGCATGTAGTTGTGGTTTTGCTAAGGTTTTCTTTTAGCTTTGCWAATTTGTTCTGCAAATTTAGCTGATGAGTTTTCAGCATGCACAGCACATTTTTGGATAAGCTACAAATCTTTTAGTTATAAAAATGTTTCACAAAGTGTTTGTTTTAAACTCTTAGAATCYTAGAATTATTTCCATTTTAGAGATATTTAAAAGAAAACAGGCTCAGATAAAAAAAAGTGGTGAAGTTTGCCAGCCTGACTGAAAGCGACAGCAGCTTTTGTCGCTCCGTCATTTAAAATCCTATGAAATAATGATAAAGCGTGCGCTCTGTTTGACTCGTGCATCCGGCTGATGCTGATGTGCTGGAATGGGACAAATGTGCATCAGAACGTGGCTGCTTGGATTCACAGGAAGCAGTTTCAGTGCCGCGGCTCGGCCTGTTGTCAGACAGGCGTGGATTCACTGCATCGTGTAAACCGGAGGTGGGGGGAGGGACGGGGGGGTCCTCGGCGTGTTCATCACACAGCAGCAGGGTAATGACTAGCTCATGTGTTTAATGAAGGGCTTTAGAACTTATAGCTATAATGACCCACATCCTAAGTCCCATCCCTCCTCCCTGAAGTCCCCAGGTTATTACGGCCCTCTGAGGAATCTTACATCTTCCTGCTCCTGTTCACACACTACTTATCCCAGCATTTTATCGTCCTGCGTTGCAGTTCTAAAGATGAAGTGACGTGATTTTATTCACAAACGGGCCTCAACAAATACTTGGGATGTAAAAGTGGTGCAAACAGCACATCTAAATGCTGCTTTCTTTGGCTTTGGTTAATAAAAACCTGCTCTCTAATCCATCGTCCCTGCTGAAAGCCTGAGCAGCACGAGACAAAGAGTTGTGCATGTATGTCTGCTGGCTCACATACATCATATCCTCCAAATAGCCCATAGTCCTCCCTTGTTAATGGTGTTGCTCCAAATATGCTAATTAAGCAAAAGTAAGTGATGAATGGAATACATTTGATCAATCAAGTAGGCCCGAGCCCCTGGTGCTGCATATTCATTGTACATCATGAATATGAAACCAAAGTCGTTTATCAAATATCAGTTGCACATTTGTATCTTATTAATCATACATGCTGAAACTTCTGTCTTGTCAGAAAAGCTGAAGGTTGATGAAGCACTTGCAAAAAGGATTAAAGTCAGGGAAGCAGGGCTTCACTTATAATGCATGAGATATTTTCAAAGTCCCAGAGTCTTAACCAGCCCCTGCGTCCACTCCAGCCCCACAAATATCTGCAGATGACGGGAACCCGTCCCTCCATTGGCTGCTTAATTATTTCTTCTCCCCTTTTCTTTAAAATTTATTTATTTATTTTGTTATTTCTGGCCCTTTGCTCCTCACATGTAATGATTGTTTAATAATTACAGATGCTCACTCCGGCCACGCTTCAGAAAGGCTTATTGATTAATATTCTAACTTCTGAATGGTTGCCAGAGAGCCAGATATGAGGGCTGTGTTTTAATTTGCAACCCTTTTTATTTTCATTTACTTTTTGTAATTAGTATTTATAAACCATAAACATCCAGTGAATGTTTTATTGCCTGAAATAAGCATTTGTTAATGAGTTTTTTAACAACTGTATTGCCTCTTGTCTACATTTATAACATGAAGGATAATGTGAAAAATCAAACTGACTCAAGTGGAATGATATATCCTGTAAACACTTCAGAATGTCTTTAAATTACTGCATGCAGTAGAATCTGTAATAAACAACYCAGGAAAGGTTTGAACGCTGCTCATAAATGTTAAATTGACTTYTTTACACTCTTTACAAACTGGAATTGTTGGCAACGCAGCATGAAGCAGCAAGTTTACTGTTAAAGGAGCGGACAAAAGTAAAATAATAAGATTCATCATTCCTTGAATGAATGCAGATCATCCACCACCTTTATGGCACTGTGAGGGCCAAAACTAAGACCATTGTGTAACCAGTGGTTGTTTCGTCCTTGCAGCAGGAGGATGTCTCTACTCCTCAGTCAGCTACTGATCTAAGCTGACCAGATTTCTGACACTAAATCTGACGACATTTCCAGCTCAGAGACAGAAAAAACTAAATGTTATGAAGATGATATGAAGAAATGGGGACAGTTACCATTTCATGTATTTCTACATACTGTATATATTCATATTTTAAAAGTAGAATGTGTCTGTATACTGTTGTTAGTATTTCTTAAGAGTAATTAACAAATATCTAATAGTACCTGTGTGGGGTTAAACCAGGGCTGCCCAAACTTTTCTGAACCAAGATCTACTTTTGAAGTCGGCAGTTTGCTGAGATCTGCTCGTCCAGTCTCAGTATCAAAAAACATAATTTTTCATCTCCCTACTCCTCACTTCTTTAAAGTAAATAAAACAGAACATAATGTGTTGCTAGTTTTATTTAATTTACACTTTGTCTAAAACAATTTCTAAATGCTTCAACACAGAGACTTCACTCTGGGCTCAAATTAAAGATAAAACCCCCACAAAACACATCTTACCATCCATATTTACTCACAGCAATAAACAATCCTTATTTTTTCAGTTCATTAACATTCCAC
>NW_013952788.1:487539-488363 GCF_001266775.1 Austrofundulus limnaeus
GGATGGAGCTGTCCGCTTACAAATGACGACCATCTCCGTCTTTGTCCTGTGATTGGCTAAACAAAGTTCCCACCCCCTCAAACTACCAAATGAAAGGTAAGGTGATTGGCTACACAGCTGTGGCATCAGAACGAAGCTCGGASCTGATTGGCCAGTTCTACATTCAATCTAGACGGAAACAGGAAGTTGGTCACTTCTCACAGATTATTGGCTCTGGAGGGCTGATAGATGAATCCAGTTGGTCAAACGAGGTGTCAATCAAAAGAGGAGGGCCTAGACGGCCATTTTGATGCATTGAACACGGAGGTAGGTGGCTGACAAACGGAGAATGACAAAACGAAACTTAAAATGGCACGCYGGRGTTCCMGTGCTTGTTGRGTTCTACAAGCTCCGTGTTTGATTACTCTGTGAGCTACTGCTAACCAGCTAAAGATCGATCGGTCGATCGCAATCGACTGGTTGGCCTGGCCTGGGTTAAACTAATGAGAGCCTTGGAATGTGAACAAATTCTTACATAGATGACAATGTAGACATAATGTAATCACAATCCCTCCAAAGACTTTAGATTAAAACTTATTGAAACACACTGAWAATTTACTATTTAAATAAGAAATATTGTTGCAGGTGTCCTTTAGAAGTTGATCATTTTTAGATAAGAAAATCATGATTGAAGTTCATCATGGCATTCCCTGCATTCTGGTTTAATTTAACAGGTTGGTAACTTAGACTCAGTCTTTTCTCAGACTGCAGGTTTACTTGTGGTTCCTGGAGTTTCTAAAAGTAGAATGGGAGGCAGAGCTTTCAGTTATCAAGCTCCTCTCTTG
>NW_013952788.1:490778-491842 GCF_001266775.1 Austrofundulus limnaeus
GTGTGTGTGTGTGTGTGTGTGTGTGTGTGTGTGTGTGTGTGTGTGTGTGATACCTACACTTATTAGGGGGCTTTATTATCATACGAAGGACATGCTGGATTCATTTAACACGGCTGCACTTTGAGTAATCCCTGGATGAGCTGTAATAAGTCTTCTTGGTGAAACATGTTRGGTCCGATTGGACGGTGAGACAGGAGGACAGAGACTGTCCTGGTCTGACCCAGGGTGTCTCTTTAATATTTCAACATTTGGCACAGACTTGTGTGGGGTAAGAGATGAATAAGAACAAATAAAAAAAATAAAACGGCACCTGAAGAAGAAATGTGAAAAGTCAAAACAAAAGGCAGACAGTTTTACACTGCCTTGCTGTAATTATTGTCAAATATTTTATCATCCCACTCATATGTAAAAAGGGAAATAGTTTTTACCAGTGTGTGTTGTTATTTGTCTGTCATGTTAGACAGACTTGAAATGATTAACTCCTGGAGCCAAATCAAAAATGACTTTAACTCAAGTTGCATTTATCAGTAAATAGAAGGTTAGGGTTAGGGTTAGGGTTAGGCGATTGATGGGCAACCCTTCATTCAAGGACTGTAAAGACATCAAAAAAACCTGTTGTATTTATTTATATCAGTTTAACTAGATTCTTTGTACTCTGGGTAACATAAAAACATGTTATCTTCACTGGTTTTAAAAATCCAAATCTGAAAACTGACCCTGAAAAATAAACAGAACAGTTTGTCTCAGTCCATTGGTAATGATCTTTAGTTCAGAGAAGACAGCAGAGGTTCTGGATGGTGTTCACATGTGGCTTCTTTGATCTGCAGCATAAGTGGATGGTACAGTGAAGTGTGTTTACAGACAATTGCTGTGTTTCCACTGATGGGCAAGTCAGGCAGCACAGTGGCTCAGTGGTTAGCACCGATGCACCACAAGTTCAAGTTTATTTATATAGCGCCAAGTCCCAACATTGATTGGATTTGATTTATTTATTTAACAGGAAAAGATTATTAAAAATCAAGCCTGACTCAGCACAATTGCTGTTTTACAGCAGGTTCCTGTTC
>NW_013952788.1:493457-496433 GCF_001266775.1 Austrofundulus limnaeus
AAATAAAATTGACCATAAAAATGTGCAAATTAGAATTTCAAAAATAAATCTGCGTAATGGAAACACGTCAATTTCGAGAAAAAAAACAATAATAACAGATATGGAAAAAACTCAGCTCACTCATTTTAAGGTTTTTCTAACAGAATCAGCAGTATTATATATTCACTATTACACTTAATTTAAAATTAGGTGATAACGACTATTACACAAAAATGTACAAGCAAATCAAAACCATTAAATCTTCAGTTTTGTGCTCCAGCCAGTCCCATGCTGGCTGTGCATTTCAGAAATTTCAGATAGCCTACATGTCAAAGTCCAAACAGGTCGCCTTACTTTGGATTATCTTCTTGGTCCTGCAGGYAACACCTGGCACCACTGGTGCATTGTTAACCAGTTTAATGTTGACTGAAGTAGTTTAATCAGTCATACACACAACAGAAACCCTACTGATGCAGCCTTCTCATACAAATCTGAGAGTTGAGGTTGACCTGTTGACCCAGCACTGCTTGTCTTTCACTAATGTGTTTCCAGTGATGAGTCTCACCCTGAGCATCAGTAACAGCACACTGTGTCTGTGCAAAGGTCAGATTTTACATGGAATGTATTGTAAAGATGGAGTACTGTTGCTGTCATCTCTGTGCTGTCGCTGTGACTTTACAATTAAAATGTCCTAAACTCAGCTGAGTTGTTAGAAAGTCTGAAATCCAACCGAACAACTGGAAGCACAAAAAGGATTAACAGTAAAGCCATAAAGAGTGCTGAATACTGAAACAGATTATAAGTCTACAGTCCAGATTGGTGTTTAGAACTAAAAAAATGTTTAAAAAGGAAAATAAGAGTCCAACTGCAGGAGGACTTTATCCATGTTCTCAGCRTTGTTCCAGTTTCCCACTGAACCCCGAGACTGTCCAACTGGACCTCCACCAGCAGCAGCTCCATCCTGCGGGAACACGCTGRTCATCCTCAAAGGTCAACTTTGAAAAATGATCCCAAGAAAAGTGAAGAGGCTCCTGCTCTTTGCTCTGCTAATGGACTTTCTGCAGAACCTACCACTTCAGGCAGTCACAAACGATCTGCAACCAAGTATTAAAAACAAAAGTTTGATTAACGATTGTTATGGTTATGGTTAGTGGGGATGGATATAAAATCCATATGAGCAGAGGCCTCCTAAGTGGGCCTTTTGCTTTCCCCAAAAAGACACTGGTCTTCATTTAAACCTTCTCGTCCCTCGGATGAAGGACACCAGGTCAGAAACACTCAGTGTTCTGAGCTTCTCAGGGTCCATTAAGGGGTCCTCAAGAATTCTTTCCCTTTGACTACTCAGAACCAGGCAGTGGCCTAAGTAGTGCAAAGAGGTCTCTAATTCAATGGCACAGGCATCACACAGACCATTGTCATGGAGTCCATCACCATTTTGTGGTGGTTGAGCAGATTTTGCCCAGTTAGGACTCCAACTTGTGTACTTAGAGTTTTCCTTGTCAGGGAGATGAGAGCTTTCCCAAACCTTAGATTTGGGCCATTTATCAGTTCTTATGCCTGTCTACAGTCCATCAGATTCCTCCAGAGGATTGAGTGTTGACGTCTAATCCAGGCCTGTAGGGCAGTCCTACAGACTGTTGTTGAGGTACCTACAACAGGCTCTGGTCCTTTGAAGTGAGCCTGACTGCCAGCTTTTGTGAGGTAGTCAGCTCCCTGGTTACCATAAATGCCAGTATGTCCTGGTACCCATTTAACAGTAGCTGCATTTTCATTGCAGACATGAGCAAAACTTTGTCATTATTCTGTTAATGTCGAAAAACACAGTTACGCAATTGCAGTGTTTCCATTGAGAAAGAAATGTTATTAAAAGTCATGATTACGTTTGTTCCCGCTATATCATTACAAACATAGCGGCAATGAATGTAAACAATCATGCATATTGCTACGACGACACTAGCGTTCTTCATTAGCCATCAGAGACGTCAGCGTCTTATCGAGGCTTTCGAGCGACAAGCCCCTTATACTTGGGAGCAGCTATGTATGCAGCGTTTTTGGGAAATGGTAGTCGTGAGTTTACTACTTTATTTTACAACTTCGGTGATTTTACTACTATTTCTACTTCCTGTTGTCTTCTTCTTCATCTTTTTCGCCAGTAGAAACATCCCGTTGTTAATCACGTGACTCCCGTTATGCGAAAAAAAGGGTTTCCATTGCAGTTTTGCGAGATACGCCAATTTCGATTTCCTCTCCTTGGGCTGCCACCTTATCGTGGTGGAGGAGTTTGAGTGTCCCAATGATCCTAAGAGCTATGCTGTCTGGGGCTTTATGCCCCTGGTAGGGTCTCCCAAGGCAGACAGGTCCTAGGTGAGGAACCAGACAAAGCGCAGCCCGAAGACCCCTTATGACGTTTAAAAATTTTGGATCTGGCGTTACCTCGCCCGGACACGGTTCACCGGGGCTCCCCTCTGGAGCAAGGCCTGGAGGTGGGGCACGATGGCGAGCACCTGGTGGCGGGGCTTTCACCCACGGAGCCCGGCTGGGCTCAGCCCGAAGAGGAGACGTGGGTCCCCTTTCCAACGGGCTCACCACCTGTAGGAGGGGCCAAAGAGGTCGGGTGCAATGTGTAATGGGCGGCGGCCGAAGGAGGGGACCCTGGCGGTTTGATCCTCGGCTGCAGAAGCTGGCTCTTGGGATGTGGAACGTCACCTCTCTGGTGGGGAAGGAACCGGAGCTAGTGTGTGAGGCTGAGAGGTTTCGGCTAGAAATAGTCGGCCTCACCTCGACGCATGGCTCTGGTTCTGGAACCAGTCTCCTTGAGAGGGGCTGGACGTACTTCCACTCTGGAGTTGTCTGCGATGAAAGGCGCCGAGCAGGAGTGGGCATACTTGTTGCCCCCCATCTTAGCGCCTGTACGTTGGGGTTTACCCCGGTGAATGAGAGGGTAGCCTCCCTCCACCTAAGGGTGGGGGGATGGGTTCTGACTGTTGTCTGTGCTTA
>NW_013952788.1:496443-497595 GCF_001266775.1 Austrofundulus limnaeus
TTCTATCTCTGTCTTAAAACTTGGCTCAAAATTTGATTTTTTGACCATTCTGTCTCCAGGTCCTGCAGTTACTGGAACAGTCCCAGATTCTAGTGTGCTGTGAGTCAGATAGGTTTTTCCACCTACCAGACTGGTGTAGCCTTACTGCACTGGATGCAGCCTCCCCTAAGATATGTAAATCTAGTGGAGCCAGGTCCAGTAGGACTTCCATGGCTGCCGTGGATGTTGTTCTAATGGAACCTGTGATGCTCAGGCAGGCCATTCATTGCATATGGGTGAGCATCACTCTTGCCACCCCAACTTGGACTGGAACCCACCACACAAAAGCAGCATAGCATAGCATGGGGCGGACTATGGCCATGTAGATCTGATAACCTTTGGGGTAGCACCCCAACAACTACCTGCAATTCTACGGCAATGGTGTAGGCTCATTGCTGCCTTCTTACACTTTTCATTTACTGTATATGTCTTTTCCAGTTAAGCTTCCTGTCTAGATAGACACCCAAGAATTTAACTGACTCTGACAGAGAGAGAGTTCTACACCCTCCAACTTTGGAGGTGAGTAACCGTTCCTTGACTTCTTATGATTAAAAAGAACCAATTCTGTCTTGTTTGGGTTTACAGAAAGTTCCTGCTCCCAGCATAATCTGGATATTATGTTTAGTCCCCTCTGCATTAGGTTACATACAGTACCCAGGCAGAAGCCTTCTACAAGTATGACCAAGTCATCTGCATACCCTTGTGTATGGATTCTAGATCCATTCAACTCATTTAGTAAGCTGTCAACAACCAGGAGCCAACACAGGGGCGAGATTACTCCTCCCTGTGGACAGCCCCGTCTGAGGTTTACGGTTATCGAACAGTCCTCCAGAGTTGAAGCACCCACTTCAGATGTTATCATCCATATGGACATTATTGGTCATTATCAGTCCCATAGAATGGCTTCAGACTGGCTTCAGACTGTCCCGACTGTGCCGCCAAGTGGATTCTCCATCCCATAGAATGGCTTCAGACTGTCAGCTGGTTAGTAAGAGGCATAAAGCCACTAAGGTTTTTTATGCAATCTGGTTAATACAGTATGTGGCATAAAGCCACTAAGGTTAATTTTAGAGAAAATGACATGGGCTACGATGAAGTAGACCGGACTCCGGC
>NW_013952788.1:497734-503691 GCF_001266775.1 Austrofundulus limnaeus
GAAGAAAATGGATGGATGGATGGATGGATGGGCCAATTTCGATACGGCCGAAAACCACCTCCTCCAAGCGCAACACCATTTTGTCACAAATGTATGTTTTTTCCGAAATTGACATGTTTCCATTGAGAAAATTTATTTTCAAAATTCTAATTTGCGCATTTCCTTGGTCAATGGAAATGCAACTAGTAACACTGTTATCTCTCCCCAGTTGGTTGACTGCTTCGTCACACTCCCAAGCCAGTAATGACGTAAAGTGCGGCCCTCGGAGAGCAGCTTGGCTATGTGTTAGGATTAATATTTCCTTCTGTGTACACTGAAGGTCTTTGAGAGATGCCACACACTGGTGATTTGCATATACTGTATATCAGATTAAGATACAGTTGCAAAACAACCTAGTGGGTATTTATGCTCTCTCTTCCTATGGTTGTGCAAAATCAGCACCCCTGCACCTACTGACCCCTTCAGAAGGGATCCATCTGTAAAACAGTAGAAATGATTGGGAGACATGTCCGTCGTAGAGAGGTTAATCCAGACAGACCCGTCTTCTACAGTATCTCTGTCTTAAAACTTGGCTCAAAATTGTATTTTTTGACCATTCTGTCTCCAAGTTCTACAGTTACTGGAGCAGTCCCAGATTCTAGTGTGCTTTTGAGTCAGATAGGTTTTTCCACCTACCAGACTGGCGTAGCCTTACTGCACTCGATGCAGACTCCCCTAAGATACGTAAATCTAGTGGAGCCAGGTCCAGTAGGACTTCCATGGCTGCCGTGGATGTTCTAATGGAACCTATGATGCTCAGGCAGGCCATTCATTGCACATGGGTGAGCATCACTCTTGCCACCCCAACTTGGACTGGAACCCACCACACAAAAGCAGCATAGCATAGCATGGGGTGGACTATGGCCGTGTAGATCCATCTGATAACCTTTGGGGTAGCACCCCAACAACTACCTGCAATTCTACGGCAATGGTGTAGGCTCATTTCTGCCTTCTTACACTTTTCATTTATATGTCTTTTCCAGTTCAGCTTCCTGTCTAGATAGACACCCAAGAATTTAAGTGACTCTGACACACAGAGAGAGAGAGTTCTACACCCTCCAACTTTGGAGGTGAGTAACCCTTCCTTGACTTCTTATGAGTAAAAAGAACCAATTCTGTCTTGTTCGGGTTGACAGAAAGTTCCTGCTCCCGGCATAATCTGGATATTATGTTTAGTCCCCTCTGCATTAGGTTACATACAGTACCCAGGCAGAAGCTTTCTATAAGTATGACCAAGTCATCTGCATACCCTTGTGTATGGATTCTAGATCKATTCAACTCATTTAGTAAGCTGTCAACAACCAGGAGCCAACACAGGGGCGAGATTACTCCTCCCTGTGGACAGCCCCGTCTGAGGTTTACGGTTATCGAACAGTCCTCCAGAGTTGAAGCACCCACTTCAGATGTTATCATCCATATGGACATTATTGGTCATTATCAGTCCCATAGAATGGCTTCAGACTGGCTTCAGACTGTCCCGACTGTGCCGCCAAGTGGATTCTCCATCCCATAGAATGGCTTCAGACTGTCAGCTGGTTAGTAAGAGGCATAAAGCCACTAAGGTTTTTTATGCAATCTGGTTAATACAGTATGTGGCATAAAGCCACTAAGGTTAATTTTAGAGAAAATGACATGGGCTACGATGAAGTAGACCGGACTCCGGCGGTAGCAGATTGTTGCATTCCAACGTAWATGGCACTGGTAAACCACTAGGGGGCACTGTCGGGGCAGTCTGAAAGCCATTCTTTGGGACTGATAACCGCTAATAACGTCCATTTAATGGACTGATAACATCTGAACCAGCTGGTTGAAGATGCTTTCCTTATCCGAAGCATGAAAATGAGTCAATTATAGTTGTCTCATCCACACCTTTGCTGGCAAGTGCTCTTTCTATAGCTTCTACAGGTACATTGTCAAATGCCCCCTGTATGTCCAAAAAGCAGACAAGCACATATAGTACACATGCCAGGCTGCGTTCTGTTCTCAAAACAACATCATGTAAGGCTGTTTCTGTAGAAAGACCTGTCTGATATGCATGTTGTTTAGGACTTAAAGGTGATAGAATTAAAACACCATCCCTTACATGTCAATCTATTAACCTCTCCATTCCCTTCAGCAAGAAAGATGTTAAGCTGATGGGTCTGAAAGATTTTGTTTCTTTATATGTTGGTTTGCCAGGTTTGGGCAGAAAGACAACCTTTGTTGTCCTCCACCCAACTAGTACATAGCCATTTGCGAGACAAGCAACATATATTCTAGTAATTGTGTCTAGAATCAATTCCAGTCCACTTTGGAGAAGAGCTGGGAAAATACCATCTGGACCACAAGCTTTGAATGGGTCAAATATATTAATTGCCCATTTTACTTTGCATTTAGTAACAATGCTTGCAGCTCTGTTCCAGTTGTCCTCTGTTACATTTGAGTTAGCAACTGTGACAGGCTGTTCAGTCTCTTATGCCCCAGGAAAGCGTACCTGGAGGAGATGCTGAAGCACACTTGTCTGTGTGACTGTCAATCCTTCTGGTGGAATAATGAAGGATAGATAGTTGACTGGATCCTTTCTGAGAAGTTTGTAAAGCTTAGAAGAGGCACTAGGCCCTTTAACATCTTTACAAAATGTTGTCCAAGAAAGTCTCTTACACTCAAAACACTTTTATAGTGATTACAGGACTGTACATACAGTTCCCACCTGGTTTTACTTGGTTGGGATCTGTATCTTTGCCATTTACATCTTACTGCCTTGCAGAGGCCAGACAACTCTGGAGRCCACCAGGCCGGCTGCTTTGACGGCCTCCAGATTTTTTTCCTCTGGTTGCCCAGGACCCAACACAAAGGCTTCAGGTCCTGGCGCCAGAGTAGAGGTTGTTCCAGTCACTATATTACTGGCCCATCCAGCCTGGTTCCCCACCAGACAGGCCAGAGGCACGGTCATAGGACCACCTGCAGCATCCGTGCCCAATGTCCCGCAGGCTGGGTCTCCGGAGATTTCAGAACCCCCTTCTACCGGGTACAGGGGGCCGGTCCCTTGTCCTCTCAGTTTAGGTCTTGTCAACTTGCCATCCACCGGGGGTAGACGACTGATGAGTGTTGACGGTACTCAGTTTTTACATCAGAGTTTTCCTTCTCCTAGGTGGGTTGCCTGTCAAGGCTATCGAACCCCACCTACCCAGCTGCTTTTGGTTCGCAGTACCCTATTCACCTTTCAGCTTATTCAGACACACCCCTATACACCAGGAACAGGGATCCCCGATCCACCACCTGGGGGATGTGCCTGTACGCAGTGCAACCTCAGCGCGAGGAAGGACCATAATGATTGTTAATTTGTGTCATTACTTTAGGTCCGGTACAAAACAGGAGGCTCATCTGTTGTGAACCATCCACCTTTAAAATAAAACTGAACCTCTGCAGTTAAAACACATCATGTTGGTTTCAGGAGAATTGTGTCGATGCCTCGGTATTTGTAAGCATCTGACTTTTTGAAGTCTCTTCACCATTTTGTAAAACCCAGATTTATTACTAAAAACTACAGTTGTAGAGAAGTAAACACCACAAAAAATATTTAAAAATATCCAGTGTAGCTCAAGCTGGGTTTAAATCTTTGCCTGTTTACATTTGATCTTGATTTGTGTATTTTATGATGTTTTTCCAGTGACTCCCTCACAGCAGGGGTCTTCCCAGTCAGTGAATTTGCTTGATAGTTTTCCTGCTGAACTCTTTTCATCCTGGATGCCATTTCTGACACATCCTGGGCTCAAACCTGTGGCCTCATAAACAGAAGATTGCAGCATTAACCACTGATCCACTGTGGCTCCCAGTCCCACCAGTACACTGTTTAAAGTTTGAGATAAAGCAGGCAGCTGCTGGTGAAAGTCCTCCTCTCCTCTGCATCAGGCGGACACTTTTCAGTCCATTTCACTTGTGGGAGAATTTTCCTTGAGGGCTTTTTGTCAGAAAGGTTTTAGAAAGCCGGGTAAGGTATAAAGACCAACAAAACCTGAACAGGGACTAAGTAAAGGTGGACAAATAGATGTGACAACARGGGTCCTGGCTGATGAAAAATGTATCAGTTCAGGTCAAAACCATGCTAACACCCTCCAACACCTGGCTTTGCATGTAGAGGGGACAACAACAACAAATGAACCAAACATTTCCCTCAGATTGTCTCACTGATGGAAACATGAAGCTGCAGATTCTGTACTGTGGGCCGCAAGACTGGGCACAGCTCAGTGTTTAGTTACATAAACACACAGAGCATTTGACAACATATTTTATCAAACAGAAGCTTTACAACACCGAGAAAAATAAAAAAGAATTAAAGTAACTATCTGATGAGGTAATGGGAAAAGATTTTTTTTTTTTTTTGCGTCAAGATTGCAAAATATCTATTTAAAAACAAATATTGTGATCAAAAATTGGGAAAAAAAACAGCATGCTTTAGACATAAGTTATATATTAATTTACTTTTTTATTAACATAGTTGATTTTTCAGACCAGATTGTAGAAATAAAACATGATCTGTTGAAGAAAACGGCTCTGATTTACCAGAAGATAAAACTGTGAATCAAAACCTTCACAAAGGGAGATGTGTGCCTCAAACTGTGCTGAAACTACACAGCACTTTTCTGCATTGCTACAGTTTACCCACATTACTAAACAGTTTATAGGGTTTGTAATGTAAATTACACTCAGGGCTAATGCTAGGTTCAGACCYAACGTGTMTTGATTGTCAAAAATGCTTGTGCTCTCTGAGGTCAGATGTTRYTCAAAATCACTCTAGACACACATCAAGATGTTGGGAAGAGCTTGTTGGTGGTTTTCCTCTGTGGGTCTGTGTTCTGTATCATGGATGGAATTACTTAGCTTTATTCYCTGACAGCAATAGCACGTCATGCTCACCAGATAATCAATTCTTAATTAATACACCAGATATTTCAGACGTTCTGATGGTGAGTTTCAGCTGACGAGACTCGCTTTCAGAARTATTTTTGTCCCGAGCTCAGTTTGATGAGCCACTGACCCACATCAGTGCTGATATCTCCTGCCAGGACACCGACTACAGGCACTTAATTTCAGCTAAAGAGCTCCTGTCCACCTGTCTCAGGTTAGTGGACATCATCCAGGAGACCGACATGTCAGAAAACGTGTCACTACATCGTGGAGTCTCTCTGATTGGTTGACGCTCTGCGTCGAGCTGCAAAAGTTCAGATTTTCCAGCTCCAGCGTCAGCTGCTTTGGATGCACCACATACACATCAAACGCTCAAACCACACCTACCCCTTCYAAACGCAACGCTCTACATGTGCCAGATGTGCAGTGAGGCTTCTCAACGCCCCTAGATGTGCATCTACCACAGACGTGTAAACCTGATGCTCACAGCATGTTCTGTCTGAACCTAGCATGATTTGGGGCGGCTGTGGCAGAGTGGTTAGGGGAGGTGTCCTGGAACCGGAAGGTCGCCAGTTTGATCCCCCATCCAGCTGTCTCAGTTGTTGTGTCCCATCAGTGTATGAATTTAACCGTGTTTCCATCAAGGCTTTTTGATGCGCATTTAGAAGTGTCGCATTAAAAATGCGAAAAAAATGTCAGATGGAAACAACAAAATTCGAAAAAAAAAATCCTCAATTCACTAAAAAGTTTTTACGCTCGCTTGAGGTGGTTTTTGGMTTTTTCGAAAAATACTTAATGCACAAAAGGACAGATGGAAACATGTTTGCAATAAGTTGTGATGTAGCAAACATTTACCTCACGTAGCTGATCAGCTGTTCCCCAGTACCGGTACCAGTTTCGGGTCGGCTGCAGCCACGACTGGCAGCAGGACCCTCCTCCCGCTGTTTGTGTCTTCTCAGTAATCCTGTAACGTGAAGAAAGTCACGTTTCTTTCTCTACGTCTCCAAACAGCAGTAACGTCTCCAAAACTA
>NW_013952788.1:505122-506501 GCF_001266775.1 Austrofundulus limnaeus
ATGGAAACACTGCAGTTGTGAAACTGTGTTTTTTTGACATTAACAGAATATCGACAAAGTTTTGAGCACATTTGTAATGGAAACACAGCTTGTGTTGCTCATTTTTACTGAATCATGGTTCATTTGTTAAAGTTGAGGAAATCCTCACAGTTTGATAAAATTAAGTTCCTTTATCACAATAATCCAAAACGTCCCAATCCTAAAGGCCTTCTACATGCTGCATGTTTGTCTGCCCAGCAGGGTTCAGGGTCCAAACTTCAGCTTTAATGTAGGAAAGCTTCTGTGAAGACAAGATAAAGAACTTCAGAGTTTGAGCTACAGTTGTTGAGAACTGAGCAGGTTCTTTAAAAGGAACCACAAATGAACACTAACGCTTGTTGTCTGACAGTTTAAGAGTTTAGCTTTGTTCAAACACTGTAAAAATATTGACTTACAGAGAGTTGTAACTGGAAGCAGCAGTGCAGTGAAACAGTAAAACACAGTTTTTGTAACATATGAGCAGGATGACTGACAGGCCTGTATTATTTTACCCACTGAATGTTTTCTTTTCCTCTTGTCCATCAGTCAGTGTAAGTAGATGTTGGCCAAGAGGGGGATGGGTTGATGGATGGATGGTGAGTTGGGAGGGGGACTCACCTCTTGCCCTCCTCTGTAGTCAGCTGCTGGCCCACAGCAGGCCAGAGGTTGTTGGTGTTTTGCTCACTTGTAATCCGTCTCAGTGTCTGGCTGCCGGCTCCTGGGTCACCTGCCACTCACTCTGACATGAATCAGCGCTGAAGCCAGCAGATTGAAGCTGTTTCTCTCAGTCTGCACACAGAGCCTGAGTCCACAGGCCGCAAGCAAAGTGAAAATTAAAACACCCCTAGCATCTGTCCAAAGACCACTGGATGCTGTCACATGACCCTTAAGAGAGCAAAAAGTGTGGTCAAACGTGTGTGTGTGTGTGTGTGTGTGTGTGCGCGCGCGCGCGCGTGTGTGTGTGTGTGTGATATAACTCCATTTAAATGTGGAATGACACTGAGGTTATGGTAATGTGACATGACATGTTGCTGCAGCTCACTTTTCCAGCCTCAGATTCACACAGAGTCCTGCTTTAAACAGAAAACATGGATCAGGTCAGTAAAGTCCTGCTTTTATCGAAACCTGTAAATTTTTTAGTGAACAGGATCACGCGCTTCAGATGTTAACATCCATGAAATGGACGTTATTAGGCGTTATCAGTCCCTTAAAATGGCTTCAGAATGTCCCGCCTATGCCGGTTAGCAGGTTCCCCGTCCCATAGAATGGCTTCTGATTGTCAGCTGGTTAGTATGAGGTATAAAACCACTATCTGGTTAATATGAGACATAAAACCACTATCTGGTTAATATGAGACATAA
>NW_013952788.1:510144-512736 GCF_001266775.1 Austrofundulus limnaeus
CACTATCTGGTTAATATGAGACATAAAACCATTATCTGGTTAATATAAGGCATAAAAAACTGGTTAATATGAGACATAAAACCACTATCTGGTTAATATGAGACATAAAACCATTATCTGGTTAATATAAGGCATAAAAAACTGGTTAATATGAGACTTAAATCCACTAAGGTTAACTTTAGAGCAAATGAAATGGTTAGCGCTAAAGACACCACCCTCCAACGGTTATATATTGTGGCCTTCCAATAAGGCAATGGGTAGAGTGGCAGACCAGAGAGCGGGATACCAGGGATGGAGACCAACACGGACACAAAAAATTTATTATAATATCTTTTGGTTATTTACACATTCATTGTCATTGATATATTAACCCTCTAGGGGGCACTGTCGGGACAGTCTGAAGCCTAGAAGGCACAGTAGGGACCCTCTGAAGCCATTGTATGGGACTGATAACGCCTAATAATGTCCATTTCATGGACTGATATCAGAATCCCCTGACAGGACATTAATGTTTTCTTCACAGAAAGTTACTCCCAGGTCTGAACGTCACGAGCTCAAACCTTTTACTCCTGTTTGAACATGTCTGTCTTCTATAATTAATACATTATATACAGTTCATATGACACTAAACACAATAATCTTCTTTATCAAATGTCACAAAATAATTATAATTCTTGACCACAAGATGAGTAAACCGACACAAAGATTTATCAGCAGGTCTGATCCTCATTTATTAAAATCTATAGTAATAATTTTGTAATTTATCCTCTTTAAATGGTTTATTAAACAAAACTTTACAAAACTCAATACTTTGCTGTTGAATAAAATTAAAAAACAATGTCTTCTAACAAACAGCAAGATAAATATCATGACAAGTATTCATTTCTCTGTACATGCTCCAAATACAAATGTTCAAATAAAATTATAGATTGATAAAAATATGTAATTAAAAATAATATAAAGCTACATTTTAATATAATCCACTTGTTTGAAGAGTTTCTAGATTTAATTATTTCATTTCTGAACCTCATCATTTGGCCTCAGGCTGGTTGGACTATCTGTAGTTGCAGGTTAGCTGTAGCATTAGCTTCAGTATGTGCTAGCTAGCACACATTTTGTGTTAAAATGAAACAGTAAGCAGGATGAGACACAAAATTTACATGGCATGTTACTTTGTTAGAGTTTCACTGTCTATTCAGAGGTTCATGAGATATTTTACTAACAGACAAACATTGTTCAGCTACTAACACACTAATATCAACGATATCCACACAACTGTCAGAGTTTAGCTGATTTTGAAATTGCTACAGTTTTGTTAGTTGTGGTGTCCATCTTGAATCACGTTGACTCATAATTCACTTAATTAAAATTTGTTTAATAGATTTTTTTTAACGGTAATAAACATAACTACCCAAAACAACTGACATCATGCAGAACATGCTGGAGTTACTGCGTTTAAAAATATTTTACTTTAAAAATATGAAAAATCATAGATGATGTTTGATTAAACAGGTTAACATTTAAAACACAAGATTTAATACATTTTGATTCAAAATATTGATTGAAGTGAATAATGCAACATCAAGTGATTGAATATAATTATTACAGGGACAGTCTGTTCATGGCTGAAGTGATGTTCTGTTAATAATAATTATAGTTATATAATAAAATTATAATAATAACTAATAGTACATTATGACATCAGTCATGGAGCACAGAGGGTGAGGAGAGGCAGAAGTCGGTCCAGGCTAAGCTAATTGATTCTGTTCATTCACACTGTGTCTTTGAGAAAGAGCTTTTTTATAAGCCTGAAAACAATTAGCTGTTAGCCTAGCCTAGCCTGGACCAAGACTTTTGCCTCTTTTTCCCTCCTCAGCTCTGACACCGCTGTGAAAAGATGAGCTATTAGAAAAAAAACATCAAAACAAAGTTTATCATGTGTCTGTAAAGAATTAATCATCTGTGTGGGGATTCCAGAGTTTTCATTACTAACCACTTCCTGCAGCTGAGGGGGCGGAGCTAATTGATCTCAGCTGTTTCTCATCCAGCATAAAAGGCTGAGTTTGACCAGAACTCAGGACTGGAATGATGGTTACTATGTTTCAGCCTGCAGATCCTCTTTAAAGAAATAATAAACTTTTGTGTTTTCTCTGGGATCCTCACAGTTTGAACCTTTAGGTTTCCTTATGTCTCCTCATTTCTACCTTGAGTATGTTCATGTGTGTACGCTAAAGAACAAAAACACAAACATCATCACCTCAGCCTTAAAGTCCGACCCGCCACTCTCCAACTGGTCACTCATCCACTTACCTGGATTCCAGTGGTGGGCAGCGCTAATCCAACAATTAGCTCCGCAATTTCTAAGGCGCTTATGAAAATATTTAGGTCCGCAACTTCAAAAGCACTTGTGCCATAGAAAAATTAGCAGAAGCTAATTTTAAAGCACAAGTTCAATTTTACACTTACTAGCTGACAATTCATGTACAAGACATGTACAACACTGCCAACTAGTGGTGAATGAACTCTTTTATAACTTAATCCTACAACCGTTGATTGCTGAGGATGTGATTTCCTGAAACAGACCTTTAGATC
>NW_013952788.1:513535-519654 GCF_001266775.1 Austrofundulus limnaeus
CTGGTAGATAATTAGTTATTAGTGGTACTGCATTTTAATTTTAGAAAGTGCAAATCTGCTTATGAATTATAAAATTTAAAAAGACAGCTAAAGTGCAAATGAAATATTTAGGTCTGTAATTAGTGTATTTGCGCTTTAGCGGACTGGTGCCCACCACTGCTGGGTTCACTGTCTGCTCTCAGTCCCAGACTCGTCGGCCCCCCTCTCTGCATACGGCAGCACAGTCCTCTCAGTCAGTGCTTCAAACTCTCAGTTTAAGGAATAAATATATCTAGAAAATGACAACAAGTCGGTGCACATTTTAGTATTTCTTTTAGGATTTATGATCCCCATCATCTCGTGTTGTAAACAATGTCCTGCAGAGAGTCAAGCCAGAGGTTTGCAACACTGTGTAAATGTGGTCATTGTGTAGCGCTCTGTGCTGGACAGCAGGATTTATGACGAGGTTGTGCCTTTAATTGTGAAAGTCTTCCACAGCAGCCTGTAACCTGTAAACTCTGCAGCTGTTTATAAGAATGGATCTCTGACAGGAAGTGGCAATGTATTTATTTTATACAAACAAAACATAAATGAAATAACATTATCTGCAGCATGTAGAGAATAAGGTGCAGAAGCAGCTGTCACTTTGGTCAGGACTCAGACATGCACATGTGCAGTCTGAAAAAGCCAGCCAGTGTGCAGACAGGGGAATCAATACAGCGTTTTGTTATCTATCTCTATCTTACAAGTTAAAAGAGAAGGATTATGTGTCATAGAGTGAGCCCAGGCAGACTTCCACGTACATCTATCATTGTAGAGTCACAGGCCTTTTCCTGTGTAAATCATGTGTCACATGACCAGCGAGTTCATTCTCCGGCCATGGAATACATTTAGGCCTTGGACACAGCCTCCCATTCCTCACCTTTGATTGAGCGCTCCCCTGCAGTCCTGGGCCTGTAAGTAGATTATTTTCTAACATGACGCTTTCATTGTTCGTTTAGTTATTGACGCCTCTATCAGATCAAACACAGGAAAGAAACGACTTCCTGCTCGGAAAACAAATGATTGATACGTTTTAATTACTCCACTTCTCTTAGGAGTGCGGCTGTCGGAGCTGCTGAAGTTTTAATGTGACGAACGCCTGACAGCGAGACGAGGAAGGCAAACGACCCACCTGTTGAAGAGTTGTGAACAATCTGGGTTTGTCCCACTTGAGCTGTAAGTCCTGCTCATGCCAGGGCCTTCAGCGGCGCCGGAGGAGCGCCATAAAGCAAGGAGTCAAACGGAGCTGAGACAGTGAAGGATCTGGTTCCATCGTTTGCAGAACCTTGATCCTTGTGGATGTTTCAGAACCATCTGTCATGTGGAAAGTAATGCTGACCGTGCAAGCTGCATGAAGTAAAAAGTAGCTACAGAAAATATAACCTGCCACACACAGCAATTTATTGTTAGAGGAACAGATAAAGGGCTCTGCAGATGATGCTCTGTGCTGAAAGCTACTTATTGCAACGTCACGAAGACAAAAAATAACCCTGCAGAAGGGTAGGACACAAAAAATACTTATTTTTTCCTCATATAAACGATTAATGTGTCCTTCAATGAACAATTTGCAGACACCTTTACATGCTTTAGTTTAGCATCTGAAGCAGTTGAACTGAAAATAGTTCAACAATGGAGATGTCAGATGAAAAGCATCACTAACAAAACCCTCTGTTCTGATGAGAACTTCTCAGTCTGTGTCACTAGGAGGTCTATGTGAAGAACTGCAAATCAATACATGTTGAAAACCACTGTAGTAAACTGCACTATTTATCATTCAGGATAAATTTCTTTAGTTTTCAGTTTGTTACCATCGCAGCAGTTCACAACAACAATCATCTCAGAACACAAAAACATCCAATGTAAAGAAAGTTTTCTGTTTGAGGATGCTGCTGCTTGTGTTCCATCCTGAACAGCACACTGGTGACAGTGGAAGCAACTTCCTGTCAGGGCTGTCACTAGGTTTTAAGAACAAGGGGGGCTTAGCCCCCAGGAGACGCACAGCATTTTTGTATGTTACATATTTGTATTGTGTGTGAGCAAGTAAAATAAGTATTGAACAGTCACCATTTTTCTCAGTAAATATATCACTAGAGGTGCTAATGACATGAAATTTTCACCAGATGTTGGTAACAACCCAAGTGATCCATACATACAAAGAAATCAAACCATAAATGTCCAGAAATGAAGTTATTTGTAATAATGTGGAATGGCACAGGGAAAAAGTATTGAACACATGAAGAAAGGGAGGTGTAAAAAGGCATGGAAAGCCAAGACACCAGCTGAACTCTCTCAGTAATTAGAAAGCAAGCCTGCCCCTTGTCAGTGCAAGTTAATATCAGCTGGTTCAGTCCCAAATGATGGCCAGGTATCACACAAGAACATCTGATGATGGGTAAAAGTAAAGAGCTCTCTCAAGACCTTCACAACCTTATTGTTGCAAAGCATAATGATGGCATCGGTTACAGAAGAATGTCTAAACTTCTGAAGGTTCCAGTGAGCACTGTTGGGGCCATAATTCAGAAGTGGAAAGAACATTATTTCACCATAAACTGACCACGACCAGGTGCTCCTCACAAGATTTCTGACAGAGGAGTGAAAAGAATTATCAGAAGAGTTGTCCAAGAGCCAAGGACCACTTGTGGAGAGCTTCAGAAAGACCTGGAATTAGCAGGTACGATTGTTTCAAAGAAAACAATAAGTAATGCACTGAACCACCATGGCCTGTATGCACGCTCACCACGCAAGACTCCACTGCTGAAGAAACAGCATGTTGAAGCTCCTTTAAAGTTTGCTGCACAACATTTAAACAAGCCTGTGTAATACTGGGAGAATATAGTCTGGTCAGATGAGACCAACATTGAACTGTTTGGATGCCAGAATACACATCATGTTTGGAGGTCAAATGGCACTGCACATCAGCCCAAAAACACCATACCAACATTGAAGTTTGGAGGTGGGAACATCATGGTGTGGGGCTGTTTTTCAGCATATGGTACTGGCAAACTTCAAATAATTGAAGGAAGGATGAGTGGAAAAATGTACAGAGACATTCTTGATAAAAATCTGCTTCCATCTACCAGGATGATGAAGATGAAACGTGGCTGGACATTTCAGCAAGACAATGAGCCCAAACACAAAGCCAAGGAAACTCTCAGTTGGTTTCAGAGAAAGAAACTAAAGCTGCTGGAATGGCCCAGCCAATCACCTGACCTGAATCCAACAGAAAATCTATGGAAAGAACTAAAGATCAGAGTTCATAGAAGAGGTCCACGAAACCTTCAAGATTTGAAGACTGTTTGTGTGGAAGAATGGGCCAAAATCACACCTGAGCAATGCATGCCACTAGTTTCTCCATACAGGAGGCGTCTTGAAGCTGTCATTGACAACAAAGGCTTTTGTACAAAGTATTAGATACATTTCAGTAAGTGTGTTCAATACTTTTTCCCTGTGCCATTCCACATTATTACAAATAACTTCATTTCTGGACATTTATGGTTTGATTTCTTTGTATGTATGGATCACTTGGGTTGTTACCAACATCTGGTGAAAATTTCATGTCATTAGCACCTCTAGTAATATATTTACTGAGAAAAATGGTGACGTGTTCAATACTTATTTTACCAACTGTATATGAATTATTAAATGGTTGTTTATTCTGACCACATCATATTGAATTTTTGAAAAAAAAAAATTTTTCACACCAAAATAGTGTAGGGGGGCTCTAAAATAGGCCTAGTGACGCCACTGCTCCCTGTGTTTGATTTTATGGTTTAATCTGTAACACAAAGGAAAATATCAATCGAAAATATGTTAAAAAATGTTTTGCATTAATGGCTGTTATTCAGCCTCAGCCTCTTAAGGTAATGTTTTGAACAACTACTGAGGTTCTCAGTTCCTCAGGTATGGATCTTCACAGTTCTGGATGTGGAGACACAACAGCAGGTAGTCACTCATTCAAGACGTCTATATTACATCTGTGAGATGGCCTCTTCCACACACAATCATTCCCACAATGCACTTCCAGCACACAAGAATCATTTCATGTCATCAAAGGATGTGGGCGCTCAAATCGTCAGACAGCTCCCACTTCTAGCTCTCATCGTTTCCTCCTGAAGCATGTCGATTTCATTTACATGCCACCAGAAGTGCTTTCATTTGTTGTAATGAAGTTTTAAAACTTGGCTGATCTGTAATGGAAGCTGCTGCAACAAAACAACTTTCATGACCCGATCATCTTTTCAGCACATGATGACCTGTCAACCATTTCTCTGTGAGCGGTTCATTGTTTTCTGCACTGCTCTTCTTCACGTCTAATGTTTCATCTACCAAGATCGAAAACTAAATGAACGATTTGGTCCTCAAATCAGGGAAATACTTAAACACATGACTACTTCTAATGCATCACATTTTTAATGTTTGTATTTTGAGGACTGACTAAAAATATGAAGGGTGAAAAAAACAAGATATATATAAAAAAATCTATAAATCATGCTTTTGCAAGCCAGGGTTCCTGAGGATCCTTAAAAAGTCTTAAAAGGCATTGAATTACTTCAAGAATAAGGCTTTAATTAGTCTTAAACTGTCTAAAATCAATCTGTCAGAGGTCTTAAGAATGTTAAAACATTGTAAGGATGATTGTTATTCATTTAAAAATATTAAAATAATTGGACATATTGATTTATTTTTAAAAATAATTTACTGAATGCCTCTTGTAGCTCGTTGTTTTGTTTGAAATTTATCATTAAATTATCATTTCTCAACATTCAGTTTTTATCATTATCACTTAATTATTTTGAGGAGGGGGTCTCTGCAGTCAGTAAGTAGGAGTTTATTTATTTATTTTTTTGATTTATTTATTTATTTTTATTAGTTATTTATGTATTTATTTATTTGTGGGAAGAGTTGGCCCAAGACATGATTGGTGTGCTTGACGGTGGGGTTTGAAGAAGCTGAGGGGAAGCAGGAGCTTGGTTGAATTGACCAAGAAGAACCTATATGTTTTAAATATAGATTTTAATTGTAGTCATAACTCGAGACTTTAAACTGCATATGAACAGTTAAAGGAGACATATCATGCTAAATGCACTTTTTTTGCATTTATAAACTATTTTTTGTGCAATTATAGTGTCTTGGAGTGCAGAAAACATTAATTTATTCTGTCCAGTTACTGCAAAGATATTTTTATATTTTTTATGGGTCAAATTTTTCAGTTTGTTCAAAATCTGCTGTTACTTATTTCGTTTCATTGTTTATTTCGTCACACTTTTTTTCTTCAGAACTACCATTTATGGTAATGTATTTCTGGCCAACTAGATTTCATAGTCCGCCATTTTTTTCCTCGCTGTGTGATTTTGTAGTTCATAGCGTCATGCCGAATATGCAAGTTCAGAAGTCAAAATGTTCGGTTCTGGGGTGTGTGAACCCACATTATTATCTACATAGACTACCAGCGTCAGAGCAGAACTTCTTCAAAGTGCCTGGTTAAGTTTCAGTTTTCAAGGAAATGGACCCACAACAGGATGGAAAGTGCTTGTGGACAACATAGGAGGAATGTTACAACAACAAGGGTGAGTTCCATCCATCCATCCATCCATTTTCTGTACACGCTTCTTCCTTTTCAGGGTCACGTGGGTCACTGGTGCCCATATCCAGCAGTCACAGTGCGAGGGGCGGGGTACACCCTGGACAGGTCGCAAGTCCATCACAGGGCCAAGGGTGAGTTATGAACTGTAAATGTGTTTTAATTGTCTAATTTAGCTGTTTCTACCATCTGTGTCGGAATATGAGGGGAGAAAGAACAGATGTGTTTAAGTTTCTTTACCGAACGGGTGCTCAGCACCGTTTTACTTTCACTTTCGCACTGCACTGTAATCAGCGTGTCCGTGTTGTTTTTCTTTTTAAAAATGCTGGAGCGTTTCAAACTGTGATCTAAAGTTAACGTCAGCTGTTTTAAACACATTTTTTTTGCCTGGTGTTAAAAACGGGAGCAGCAGAATGAGGCAGAGAAGCTGTGAGCGCTGTGTGTGAAGTCCTCATAAGGATAGCAAGATGATGTGTGTCTCTCCTTTTTTTCTCTGTTGCTCTGAGTTTTATTTAGG
>NW_013952788.1:526114-527327 GCF_001266775.1 Austrofundulus limnaeus
TTTGAAAAATAAATCTGTTCTTTTTTTCTTATAAAAGCCTAAATAAAACACAAATATTGGTGGTAATTTTTGACTGTGTAACTTTACAAACGGCACCCCATAGATTGCTTCCTCTTTTAAGTTGCCCAACGAGACAAGTCAATGCGACCAATCACAGTTAGGCCAAACTCCGCCCACAGAACAATATGTACTGTAGAGACACCTGCTTGATGATTTTTTTCAC
The DNA here is from genome assembly GCF_001266775.1 of Austrofundulus limnaeus. Lineage (NCBI taxonomy): Eukaryota > Metazoa > Chordata > Actinopteri > Cyprinodontiformes > Rivulidae > Austrofundulus > Austrofundulus limnaeus. The sequence goes on from NW_013952788.1 coordinate 526,338, forward strand.
TGGTGGAGTCAGATATGAACACTAGATGTTTTCTGCCACGAGTAGAAAATCCATAATACAAAATGATGAAAATAAATTAAACGAGTTTGAGCAGCTAACAACTCTGACTGTTTTGAGAGAAAATGTTTCACAAGCTTTTTGACTCTCTTGTAAAATCCAGGTAGTTTCCATCAGTAAGCAGCTGAGACGGCTCGGTTTAAACCCTGTAGAAGAACTAAGAATAAAAAGTTAGAAAACACTGTGTCATTGCCCAGTGGTATATTACTGTAGGTTGGTTTGACATCATTTCTGAACTTAAACAGCAGATACGTCTGGATGTCACACACTTCACTTCTTCTGTGTCTGAAGTGTTTTGAAAGAAAACATGACAAAAGTTAAATTTTCTCTTTCTGTTTTAAAGTGAAAAGCCTGAGCTCAGAAACAATRGGAGATTTTTGGTTCATGTACTCTGCACTCTGGGGGGGGGGATATGGGAGAAAACCCTGTTTTATCGTAGAGAGGCAGACTGACTGAAAGGTTGTTGATGTTTTAATGTATAAAATGTATAAGAAAAGCAAAGTTCAGAAAAGTAACAACAGGTTACATTTATCTCCTTTACAGTCGCCCCTCAAATTCCTTAAAAGTCTTTTGAATTTTTTTTTTGGAAGAGTGTCAAGTTAATGGTAAAAACCAGAAACACCTGTTGGTACCAGAAACGCCCCTGGGACGTGTCTTCAAGGGAAACTTCCTCATCATGGAGCACACCTCCCCTCCCCACACACCCCGCCCATGACTCCTGCAGGCTCTCAGCAGTAACAGAGCAAAGTGAAAGTGAAAGTGAAACTTAACTGTCTGCTGCTCTCAACATTAGTTCTCACTCAGTGAAGCTCTTTTCAGATTCAAAATACCTTTGAGTAAATGTATTTTCAGATGCCAAATAAAAAGTGGCAAGTAAACTGCATCATAGCGCACACTCGACACCACCCCCCAGCGCACGAGCCCCCCGCGGGT
>NW_013952788.1:536591-540061 GCF_001266775.1 Austrofundulus limnaeus
GTAAATATATTACTAGAGGTGCTAATGACATGAAATTTTCACAAGATGTTGGTAACAACCCATGAATCATATGGTGAAAAACTGACTTTGAAAAATAAATCTGTTCTTTTTTTCTTATAAAAGGCTAAATAAAACAAAAATATTGGTGGTAATTTTTGACTGTGTAACTTTACAAACAGCACCCTATAATGGTACGTTGTAATATTAACACCCCTGAACAAAACCTAGCATTTCCAGTCTCGCAGGTTTAGTGGCGCCATTTCTCAATCACAAGCAGAACGTTGCTTAAGCCACTCAGCTGGCGAACATCTAACATGAGGATTAGGAGAATCTAAAGGCATATTTATGACAGGGAAAAAACAGAAGATAAAAGCACTATTCATTCTTAATCTGAGTATTTACCAAAGGTTGATGCTGAGTAGGCCTCTAAGACTATCTGCACCCACTCAGCTGTTGAAATTCCCCTTCTTTTGTAATAGGAAAAGGAAAATTACACCCATGAGAGAAAAAGACTGGCGCTGATGTGAGACACTTCCTTTGGCTTTGAGCTCTGGGTCACAAATGGTGGGGGAGTTTGTTGTTAGCGATACTTTCCCCGTCCTCTTCAATCCAGTCCCTCACATGTCAGATAGTGCATGTTTTATGCAACGCTCTGAACGAAAGCGGAAATGACAGAATTCCCTCCATTGTCTGATTCCATGTCCCAGTGTGGAGCCAAACGTAGGCAGAGGGATGGTGGAGAAAGCAGGGGATGAGGAGGACTGTGGAGCTGTCAGTCAGTCAGTCAGTAGGAAGGGGGATTATGCAGAACTCGGAGCTGTAATTGAACACCGTCGGGCCCGCCCTCATTTACATCTCAGCCTTCTGCTGGCTTTGATTGGCAGCTGTACATGAAATGCCACATCAGTTGAAAGTATGTTGTGAGCTGGCACTAACAATCCCGTGGCTCCGGGGAGACCTGCCATATTGTAATTTGGTTATCAGGCATGAAGGAAATAATTCTAAGTGCCAGGAAATGTGAAGCAGAATAAATGCTTCATTGCTGCAAGTTGCCCAGGGTGACAGTTCTTATTTAATGTACAAGAGCGTCCCGATGCCTGTGGATTGGAGAGCACAGGAGGCAAGAGGGAGAGGCGTACTGGGAGCTGACCAATTCTCATACAAATACAAAAATTAAAGCAACAACGGTGGCAGAAAATACAGATAATCAATAAAGAATATACATTTTTTGAGTCACAGGTTCAATGATTAAACAAAAGCAGAGTGGGATATTTGTCTCCAGTCCTTACTTTAACGCTCATGTGTGGAATTTCCAGACAAAGACGGCGAAGCACAAAAGTAAAGTAGATCTGCTGGCGCTGTTGCATCATCCGTTTGACATGTAGTGAAAATGGGTCCTGAGCCAGCCACTTCTCTTAAGTGGCTGGGGCCTTATTTGTTTTGATGCACTGTTTTTGCATGGGGAGTGTTTTCTCTGGAGATAGAGCTGTCACATTGTAAAAAGAAGCCCCCGATGCTGGCAGCAGCCCCCGGGCAAAATGAAAACAAGTAAGTGGCAAAGATAAATCATGCCAGCCAGCGTCTTGTTGATGAATCAGATCAGACCAGAGTATCTCAGGAACTGGGGGCTTAATGGAGGTCCCTGTGGCAGCTGTGGGTGGGTTTATAATGACTGCTGAGTGTTGCTTTTGTTTACATGCAATTATAACACAGACCTACGATAGATAGATAGATAGATAGATAGATAGATAGATAGATAGATAGATAGATAGATAGATAGATAGATAGATAGATAGATAGATAGATAGATANAGATAGATAGATAGATAGATAGATAGATAGATAGATAGATAGATAGATAGATAGATAGATAGATAGATAGATAGATAGATAGATAGACGGACGGTAGGTAGTGTACATGCATCTGTATTGAATCGTTCAACTTGCTGTTTCAGCAACATTTAATTTAAAAACTGTATTTTTGAGGTTAAACAAATGTTCATAATTAATTTCAACGTATTACAAGTTAAGAAGGGCCCGCACATTTCTCTTATTTGAAAAAAATATGATATCAAACCATAACACTAAAGTATTGAACCGAATCGAATTGTGAATTTTCTGTATCATTGCACCATATGGACAGATACATTTTTATTTAGAAATTTATTCATTTCATTTAAAACATAACTATAAACAATAGAAGAAACAATACATTTACAAACCAAACAAAATGTAAGGTAGCAGAAAGAAGAAAAAATCTGATAATCTAGGACCACATCATCCACAAAAAGCAGAGATGTGATCCTAAGGTCACCAAAAAGGATCCCCTCAACACCTCGGCTGCTCCTAGAAATTCTGTCCAGAAAAGTTATGAACAGAATCTGTGACAAAGGACAACCTTGGTGGAGTCCAACTCTCACTGGAAATGAGTCCGACTTACTACCATCAATGTGGACCAAGCTCTGGCACCAGTCATACAGGGACCTAACAGCCCGTATCAACGGGCCTGCTACTCCATACTCACAGAGTACCCCTCACAGGAGTCCCCTTGGGACACGGTCGATCGCCTTCTCCAAATCCACAAAACACATGTAGACTGGTTGGGTGAACTCCCATGAACCCTCCAGGATCCTGCTGAGGGTGTAAAGCTGGTCCACTGTTCCAAGACCAGGACTAAAACCACACTGCTCTTCCTGAATCCAAGATTCGACTATCTGACGGACCCTCCTCTCCAGGACCCCCGAATAGACCTTACCAGGGAGGCTCAGAAGTGTGATCCCCCTATAGTTGGAACACACTCTGCGGTCCCCCTTTTAAATAGGGGGACCACCACCCCAGTCTGCCAATCCAGTGGAACTGCTCCCTATGTCCACGTGATATTGAAGAGTTGCATCAACCAACACAACCCCACAACATCCAGAGCCTTAAGGAACTCCAAGTGAATCTTATCCACCCCCACATACTTTGGATGTGTCCAAACCAATATACCCACTGTCCCTCCTCTGGACATGTTCAAACCAATATACCCACTGTCCCTCATCAGGGGTCTCATTTATAAAGGATTGTGTGGAAACCATACTAAAAGTGAACGTTCGGCCAAAAGGCGGAAATGGCGTACGCCAAAACAAAATTCAGATTTATAAAACCATGCGTACGCATGTTTCTGTGCATCTTTCCTTTATAAATCACAGCTGCACGTCAGAGTTTGCGCACGAGATCCTCCTCAGGTTCTACCCTCTACACGCCCACACTCAACCATAAACAGTCAATGTAAAGTACCTCATGAATGTTAAGATGTATTTAAATCAGTCATCTGATCAGTGATTGGTTCAGACGCTCCTTCATGTGTCTGGAGGATGACAGGTGCTGACTGACAGCTGCTCACGTGAACAGATTGTCTGTAACTGACACAGATTTTCCCTTATTTTGATTTTGCTTTAGAATAATCTAACGATTTTTATTAATAAAAA
>NW_013952788.1:540969-544207 GCF_001266775.1 Austrofundulus limnaeus
CTCAGTTGACAGTGATCATTACACTGTGTGGCTCTAATTCCTCACTTCGTCTGTGTCGCAGTTTCCCGTCTCCAAAATGAGCGTACACATGGGTCAGAGCTGTGAGGCACCGCACATTTTCACGTCAAGTTTGGATTTTATAAATCACAACCTTGGCGTAAAAAGTGGCGTACGCAAGTTTCTGGGCTCAAATTGTGCGTACGCCAGTTTTATAAATCTGACCCCTGGGCTCAAATTGTGCGTACGCCAGTTTTATAAATCCGACCCCTGGACATGTTTGAACCAATATTCCCACTGTCCCTCCTCTGGACATGTCCAAACCAATATACCCACTGTCCCTCCTCTGGACATGTCCAAACCATCTCAGTCTGGTCTCTCTAACTTTATCTATTTACCTCTGTTAATCTCATTCCTAATCTTTTCCATCCTTAGTGTTAAGGAAAACCTCACCAGCTTCAGCTCTGACACTTCCAGTACTGTCTCCTGTCTTTCCGTCCTTGTTTCTGTCTCCAAACCATACAACATGGCTGTTCTTACAGTTTCGTTGTAAGCCTTTGCTTTGACCTTTGCTGACATTTTGTCACAAATCACTGGTGAAACCTTTCTCCATCCTCTTTAACCTGGTCTCTGTTCTTCGCCTCTTTACCACACTCCCTGTTTTCCTGGGACAGTCCAAGTCCTTGGAGTCCTGGACCTTTGTGAACTCTACTCCTTGTAACACACCTGGACTCTGTCTTATGATTGACTTTGTCTTCTTCTTTCAAGTGCATACCTCTACCCCTCCAAGCTCTCTTCCACATGTTCCCTGTTCTCATCACAGATCACTGTGTCCTCTGCATACATCAGAGTCCACCAGGATTCCTGCCTGTCCTCATCTGCTAGTCTGTCCATCACCTGCAGTAGTCCAGTCATCTGGAAGCTCTTTCATACCACCTAGAGCAGGCCAGGCCAACCAGTCGATCGCGATCGATCTTTAGCTGGTTAGCAGTAGCTCACAGAGCAATTAAACACGGAGCTTGTAGAACACAACAAGCACCGGAACACCTGTGTGCCGTTTTAAGTTTCATTTTGTCATTCTCCGTTTCTCAGCCACCTAACTCCGTGTTCAATGCATCAAAATGGCCGTCTAGGCCCTCCTCTTTTGATTGACACCTCATTTGACCAAGTGGATTCATCTATCATCCCTCCAGAGCCAATAACCTGTGAGAAGTGACCAACTTCCTGTTTCCGTCTAGATTGACTGTAGAATTGGCCAATCAGCTCCGAGCTTCGTTCTGATGCCACAGCTGTGTAGCCAATCACCTTACCTTTCATTTGGTAGTTTGAGGGGGTGGGACTTTGTTTAGCCAATCACAGGCCAAAGACGGAGATGGTCGTCATTTGTAGTCCAGTGGACAAACAAAGCAACGCTCACAGGAAAACGTTTTCCATCGTTTTTTGGCCAGTTAGCTGACTAAACCTGCTGATAAGATGAAAACATATTTGTTATTAAGTGTTTCGAGTGCTTCAAGACATGGAAGAGTGATTTTTGTGGCCAGGAGAAGTAAAAAATGTTCGGATAAAAACACTTCCAGTCGGCCATTTTGAATTGCTAATTTTATCTTTAATTTGAGCCCAGAGTGAAGTCTCTGTGTTGAAGCATTTAGAAATTAGTGTTTTTTAGACAAAGTGTAAATTAAATAAAACTAGCAACACATGACGTTCTGTTTTATTTACTTTAAAGAAGTGAGGAGTAGGGAGATGAAAAATTACGGGGCGGTTTTTGATACTGAGACTGGACGAGTAGATCTCGGCAAACTGCTGACTTCAAAAGTAGATCTTGGTTCAACAAAGGTTGGGCAGCCCTGACCCAGAGCCTTTAACAGCTCCTCTCTGAACTCACAGCATTCTTCCTTCTTCAACTTCCAGCATTTGGTCTTCTTCTCTGATTTTACTATTTTCTTCTTCTTCACCACAACAACAGTCTTCCTACACACCACCATCAGATGTCTGGCCATGCTCTCCCCTGCTGTAACCTTACAGACATTTCCATCATTTTGGTACAATCCACCACCATCTTATTGACTGATTTATTGACTGATTACACAAGCAGAGCTAATAACTGCTAAACTAACAAGGTTAAGAGAAAGTGTCCTCTGCCATCATTTCTCACAGGACCCGACTAGCAGAGAGCCCTGATGGCTGACATCCCCTGGCAGAGAGCGGATCATTTGTCCGTAGGAACAGCGGCCGCTGAGTTTCAAATGCCTTGGTGTGTGGTTCCCAGACAATGGGCTCAACGCTGGGCTATTATCCCCTGTGTCAGCAGGGATTGGCCTCCCATTTGAAGAGGGCCACTCGTCTGCATCCATGCCACTTTGAGGAGCATCATTAGGTGGGCCTGTCAATTTCCAAACCATGTGTTGTCTGGATGCTATAAATAACATGCATCATTCCCCCTCATATTTGCCTTCACGCTGTCCATCCAGCTGTGTACAGGCCTGAGCCGAGCTCAGCTGGGAGCCAAATGATCTCTGCTATTTGTTTTTAATTAACACTGATGCCAAAGGTACTGTCAACAACTATTTCTATATAATAAAACATGTATTCTTTATTTATATTCATCACTCTGTCTTCCTGTTTCCTGTTTCTTCATCTTTCCACACGCTCTACTCCAGAATGCACAGACTGACAGCTGACAGGTGCTGTGTTGTAAAGCTGATGTGCATCAGATTCAATTTAACGTTCGTCTTGATCATCTGCCAAACTCACAATGCGATTGACGCCGGTGATGTGGCTGAACGTACAGAGAGCTTCACGTCACGCCGGATTCATGCTGTACCTGATCAAAAAGGCCTGTGAAGGGCCAAGACAGGCCCAGGCCATCATTAGTCCACGGTGAGGTTGCACACTTCCAGTAGCTACCTCAACTCAGGGCCAAATTGGCTGGATGTCAATCCGTCTGTGTCCTGCGAGGTGTTAAGAAGCCTAATGATGTCTGGTCTTGGCTCCTCTATTGTTTGGATGCTGATCTTCTGCAGGGGATGCAGGCTGCTGAATGTTGGTGGAATAATCCGCTGTGAGTTTAAAGGGTTAATATCATGTAAAATCAACTTTTTAGAGTTTATATCATGTTATAATGTTATACTCTCATGAAAGCATCAAAGCCTTGCTCTGACTCATTCATCATGTTTGAGAAATCCTGCAGTGTTTTTATGAAGCCATGCTGAGGAGCAAAACGACAGGTGGGGACCAGAAA
>NW_013952788.1:544664-547109 GCF_001266775.1 Austrofundulus limnaeus
ATACTTTATTATGGTATAGTATTTAAATATATGCCTGAGAAACACATATTGGTCCTTTAATATCACAGAATGTTGTTTAAACTCATGTTAAGGGACTTTTAGTGGTTGAATAATAAGACAGGAAACCTGTGATTTAATGTGCAGCATCAAGTTTCTTATTAACGTCTTGATGTAATTCAGAAAGATGAGCTGCTACACAAAGGTGACAGAGAAGTTTTATTTGCAGAGATTTGTATATGATGTTGTTTCCTGACACGTCTCTTACTCACTCTGGCTTGTGTTTAAGCCTCTCGCTGGCGTTGCCACACTAACTTATGTGGATCGGCTGTGAAGACGTGACGTCTTGGAAGCACTCAGACGGCCCCCAGAGAATTGGCCTGTAAACCATCATTAGCGAGCGGAGAAGAGTTAAGTCTTTAAAACGTTGGATTCGCCTGATGTGCCATATAACCCTTTTTTTATTCTCAGTGACAAACCAAACCATCAAAATTGATGCTTAATTATGCTGCAGAAAATCCAATTTTCTCCCTTTGAGTGTATTTTATTCCCAGATCAGGGAATTACACACAGCATAAAGCATCTTAATGTTGTAGATCTTCACGTATTAATGCTTACTGTGTTCATGTTATGCAAATAAAAGGTAAAAATTTAAAATTTTCTTCAAAAACCCTGGCAAAATACTAGGGTTTCTTATTGTTTTATCTTACGGACTCTGAAAAAAAAGAGAAAAAGCTTTGACTTTTGATGCAGTCAGGGCAAGACGGAATTTCATATTTAAGTTTGACATCTTTGACAACGGGGGAGAAAGGCAACCTTCACAACTTTCAAGCACACATAAAACTTAGATCAGTTGTATTTTTAAAAGTGCAAAGGGAAGTCACCATCCTCAACTGAATCAACATTTCAAAGTCTTCATGGAGCCCTTGACTTTTGTGGCAGATCACAGAGGACTGGATTGGCACGGCACATTTACATTGCTCAGAAACCGGCGGCTGGTCTGTCTGGAAAAGAAAAATACCCCTTACATGGCTTAAACGTAACCTTTTGTCTCCTCTGCAGAGACGATGAAGCAGAAAGAAATACAGAGCGGGGAACTTAAAGGTTAAATAAAGTGTTAAATTAATGAAAGTAAGTGAAACAAAAAGTGGGCGGATGGAGACGTTAATTTCCTGTTGTTTGAAAAGAAAAGAAGTTTGAGTGACTCTTTGAGCGAACCAGATCTGTGGATCTGTCAGTTGATTAGTCCTCTTGATTACCATTTATAAGAGGCCCCAGCGCTCTATTATTTGCATTCCTATTTAGCCCTGATTTTGTGGAGGGCACACCGTGATTAAACTTGTCACCAGGCTTGATTGACAGGGTCACATCTCTGCATTCCACTCTGCTGAAATAAGAAAAAGGGAAAGTAAAATCGACGCTCCATGTGTCAGTTTCTCTTTGCTTTCCTTTTCCTCTCTCAAACTCGACCGGCTCACCCCCTCCTCTTTTCTCCCTCCCTCCCTAATTCACTCCCACTCCTCCTCTCTTTGACTCTCAGTCAGGAATGTTTTAATTTTAGGGATAGATTCTGCCTGTCAAGTGAGGCTGGATGGCTTGTAGTTCAGATGATGAGATGTGATGGGTGTAAAACAATAAAAAAAAAGAGAGTAGGGGATGTGAGAGAACAAAGAGGGAAAGAGCTCCCTTTATTGGACAGATTTAATTACACTGAATAGAGATTAAGGCAGGCGGTCCGCTGAGGTGTGAAATTAACCCTTGATTACTGATGAAGCTTTGAACAGAGGCTGGAAACAACAGTTAAAAAAGACTGACCACTTGGTAGCAGTAATTATTTCACTCTTTTCAAACATCTGGATGGGTAATGCTGGCTTGCAGAAATGAATGAGGAAGAGAAACTACATTATTAACCAGCCTGGAAATGCTAACAGAGAAGGACTTGCCATGATCTGAAATCCAGCAGCTTGCTTGCATCAGAGATTACGAACCTTTCTGTTAGACTCGACTCTGTCCCTGGAGGCCGGTCGGGCAATGGGAAAAAAAAAAAAACAATTAAAAATGCAGAAATGAGTTGATGCAATCTGCTCTGACTAAATGATGCTGAAGTCTTACTGCAGCTGGATCTCCTGCATCGCTGGGATAAACAACATACAGTTAAGAAACAAAAAAATGTTTTTTAAAAGTGCTTCTGACATTTCCCACAAACACAACATGTAGAAGGAAACACTGTCATATTCAGGAAATTGGGAAGATTACAATTTTTACCTGTTTTGTACGTATTAGCAAGGGCGTAACTTTAGGTCTAACATTGGGGGGGTTGTGGTCTCTGTCCATTTATTTATTGAATAAATTACTTTTGTAAAACGATTCAGGATATTTAGGGTTAAAATATATTTTAATGCTTTTACTGTGATTTACTTAACTTTCCTGTTTTCTCTGTATTTATTC
>NW_013952788.1:547864-549293 GCF_001266775.1 Austrofundulus limnaeus
GAGTTTTTTCTCAGAGATTTGCTCCTTTTTTTTTTCATCTGCAAAGTGGCCCTAATACGCTGTCGTAGTTTTTTCGTATAACTGGCATATATGGCCAAAATAAAACAGGAAGTGACGACAAAGTGGAACTCTTTAACAAGGAGAACTTCCTGTATTTTGTGTAAATAAACAAGTGACTCAAACTAATCTGTGTTAGTAGTGGTCGTAGCAGCTCTGTTTACATCTGAGTTTTCCTCTTCATCWTCACTTCCTGTTTCTGTGCGTTTGAAAATKTCAACAACTGTTCATCTCAGTGGCGTGACTGTTTCTGTACAATATGTTATTAAGGTTATATTTCCACAAATGCATTTGAATTTAATGTGAAAGTTGGATGTCACAGGTGCTTTAAGGCCACGAGAGCAGCGAGCCTTGCAGCCACATTTTGAGAAACCAGTTTTCTGAAAATGACAACTTATTTTTGTTTGCAGGATTTGCATAATTAACCATACACCCTGTGTTGTTGTTCAGCTCCACCCACWAAATACCCGCCTCAGCAGCCAGGCCCAGATTAGGATTTAATCTAGTGGAACTGCAGTCTGCACAGTGGGGCTGTACCTGTGATACAAAGCTCCAGGCTACACAACAGACACACTACGTGAACACASAGCTGCAAGGTAACAACTGTTCAAATCAAATCAAGACCTGAAAATAATTATCTGCCATGTTTTTATTATTATTATTATTTAGTCAGTAAAATGTCCCATTCATTTATATTGATAGGGCAGTGTTGTTTAAAGTACTTCAAAGTAATACTTGTCTAAAAGTACAAGTATCTTGCCATAAAATTACTTTGGTAAAAGTTACTCTTCTTTAGGAATATTACTTGAGTAAAACTTTTAAAGTTTCTGTTATTTACTGTACTTGAGTATCAAAAGTAAATTTCTGTTATAAAATGTACTTAAGTATTAAAAGTAAAAGTACTTAGTAAAGCAGTTAGAGTTTTCAAAATGACATTTATTAAAAGGTGACCCCAGAAAACCTTTTCTCTAAAGGCTGAAATGACTTAATTGTTATATTAAAACGTTGATGTTGAAATATTTGGGATGCTCCAGTCTACCTGTTTCAGCTGCATGTATGCAGCATGTTTGCCATGGTCATCTGTAGGCTACATATATCTATGTCCTGCTGGAGCGACATGATGTGTATTTGTACTTTACAACTCTGTGGGAGTGAACGGGACTTAAATACTGTTCTGGAATGAGCCAGGCTGGGGCTTCTGGTCTAGTCTGTTATAATACATGTTGATGTTGTACACCTCTGAACTGAAGGAAGGCAAATTAAAAACAGATGTATACTGCACTGAAAAAAAGGATATTTGGGTGTAGTAACATTTATTTAATTATTCTTTTAAATTTTACAAAAAATGTCAAAATTTCTAAACTACTAGAAT
>NW_013952788.1:550386-552122 GCF_001266775.1 Austrofundulus limnaeus
AGATAATGATGAGTAAAAATTACATGAATTTGTAGCATTTAAATTTACTTAAACATTAGTACAAATCGTTTACAGGATTTTCTTATTTTTTACAGTGTGCTGGATGTTTTCCATCATGAAGCTTTCCTGCAGATACGTATTAAAATCGAGTTGTGCAGAACTACAGAAACTAAACTGACTTGAGACAGTCTTGGTGTCAAAGTGCCTGAAAGGCGGCAGGTGACGTTGGGTCTGAGTGTTTGTGAGGTGGTTTGAGCAGATGTTTCCTCCGGCCCGTGAGCCCAGGTCATGATTATCATAGAAGACACTTTGTGTTGTGTTTTAGAGAAAGAGCTCAGAAAAATGCGCTGTAATGGGGGGGGTGTGCTGGGCTATAACGCCTCCCCCTCTTCTCTCCCCCAGCAGTGCGTGCGTGACAGCATGCATACAATAAAATATGTACCCTGTCTTGTACATTTCATTCCCAGTGCTGAACGGACAAGGAAGGAGGACAGAGAGGAGAAATAAAGTGCCATAATGAATCTAAAAGCCATAATTCATTCTGATCAAAGGCGCTCAGGGATGAGTCATGCTCCGGTGAACCCTTCTGACCACTCATGGCTCCACAGCAGAGAGGAGGATGAGGCGGGATTGACGAGCACACATAAATTCTAATTATTCCCCGTGTATGCAATCCTGCAAATGGCCGTCCTCACAGTGGTGGCTCTTGACGGTTTTCTCTAACAAACTGCCCCTCCCTCTGCTCTCCCCTCAGAATCTTTTATGAAGAGCTCTGGTTGTAAAGCTGGGCCGGGGGCTGTAGAGCAGAAGAAGAGAAAGCAGCGGGTTGTGTCACTGATACATAAAGGAGAAAAATACCTCCGCTCCAACGCTGAAACGCAGAAAGGTACGATGATCAATTAATCCAGGCGGTAATTGGATGAGTGTGTATGTAAAGCGGTAATGCTGTAATGAAAGTCATCCATTGTGCACGTTCTCTCTCTGGCCGGTGAACCATCCCCCTCATCATCCTTTGGATCTCAGGTGCTTAGCCATGCAAATCTGTCTGACAGCCCAGTACATCTCTGTCTGCCTAATTGGACAGTATAGAGTTGTTTATGGATATTGCAGACATTTAGGACTCGGTTGGGGGCTGCTCAAAAATCATTAGCAAACGGCCCCTGTTACTGGACTGTCAGCCTCACTTCACCAGCGTCAAAGCACTGCGAGGAGGAAAAAAAGGCTTTTCTCAGTCAACAACAGGGAAAGCCTGGTTTTAAACGGAGCGGTGTACCTGCTGAACATTCAGACGTGCTCGTGAAATGAGAGKATGTGCATTCTAACAGCTTGTTAAATCACTCACACCACTCATTTCTGACGTGTAAGTGAGGTGGAGCTCGTGTTAATTAGAAACAACTCCATCTGTGGAACATGCAGYGAACACACACTGACTATATCTCTGATAATCAGTGRTGGGCAGCGCTAACCCAAAAATTAGCTCCGCAATTTCTAAAGCACTTATGAAAATATTTAGATCCGCAACTTCAAAAACGCTTATGTCATAAAAAAAATTAGCAGAAGCTCATTTTAAAACATAAATTCAATTTGACACTTACTATCTGGCAACAAGTCATGTACAATTTATGTACAACACTGCCAACTAGTGGTGTATGAACTCTTTTCCAGCTGATAATCATTATGTTTTCAGTTCACTAACGTCGGGGAAAATGATCCAAACCATACAAGTAGCCCATCAG
>NW_013952788.1:554512-560019 GCF_001266775.1 Austrofundulus limnaeus
CACACACACACACACACACACACACACACACACACACACACACACACACACACACAGAGGAGCTGCAGAACGCTGTAAACACTGCACAATATCTTGTTACGCCTCAGATCTTTCATCAAACTTTCTTACCGAGGTTCATTAACACAAAGACATTTTAAAGACAAACCTTCGGCTAACGGTAACGACCGTGTCATCAAGAGCGCTGCCATTTTTCCAGAGGAACAGTTTTGTCAGGATGCAAACGTGCCGCACGATTGATCCGAAGACGACTTTATGTAACGCACAGGAACAGGTGACAAGGTTAAACTCAGGTAAACTCTTTCTCCCTTCCTTAAAGCCTTCCATCTTTATAGCCGAGCCAATCAATGGCAAACTAGTGTCTATTGTGTGTTCTGTGCTCAGGCCACTGCCCTCCTGCTGCACCCACCCACCCTCCACACCCCCCATCACACAAATGTTTCTTCCCATCAGTGCCTTTACTTATCACTTCCCGGGTGACATTGAACTTCCTATGCCCCGGCCGCCGAGACACATCTCTGAACTCACACAATTACTCTTCATCCCCACTAACAATTTAGTAATGAAGTATTGATTTCCAGATTCCTCTCTTATGGATGATATTAGATTTTGTTTGATAAACTGTGCCCGGTGCCTCTAATCTGCGCTGTCCCTTTTCCCACTGTCTGTAAAACAAAGTGCCACTGGAGAGATAATGACCAGGGAACATCGATGAACTCATTTCATCAATTTGTAACACTTGACAATGAAAAAGGGCAGACATTTTTCAAGCAGCAATGTCAAAGTTTATTGCTCTGGGTACGGTCTTATAGCAAGCCAGACATCTTGAGCAGCGTTCACTTCTAATTTATGGGCCCCGACGTGCCAGTTATTTTTAAAGGAACTGTTTGGATACTGGGAGGATATTAGTGTTGCACCTGGCTCGTCTGATTCCCAGGGCCACCGGGGGATTCATGTGTCATGTTAGAAAATACAGAAGCAGCAGAAGAGAAACTGGAAGTCTTGCTGTTTGCAATGCAAGAAAACGCTGCTCAGGACATAAATCATGCTGAGGTGTTCCACTCAAGTCACACAAGGATGGATTCGAGTGCCACGTAAATGTTGGAGTTCTGATGCTCTCGCTTTTCCCTGAATAATAAATGGATCGATAAAAAGGTGAATAAACGACACAATTTCAGCACCTCTTTCGCCCAAAATGAAAGTGTGGATCCGGGGCGAATGGATTGTGTAAATCTCTTTTGTGGTTGTGGTCTTTACTAAATGGAAATCAATAGGTTGAGGTCAGGGTTATTTCCAATCAATTCTCTTTTTAAAAGCAGGTTTAAATAGATCTGAACTAAGGTAACCAATGGTTACACGCTGGATGAGATCTGGGTGGAGAAGTGACGAGCTGTCAGGACCTCTGAGCTCTCTGTGGCAGAACCTGACACCCGCTTCGGATGTTATCATCCATGAAATGGATGTTATTAGGCGTTATCAGTCCCCTAGAATGGCTTCAGAATGTCCCGCCTGTGCCAGTTAGCAAGTTCCCCGTCCCATAGAATGGCTTCTGATTGTCAGCTGGTTAATATGAGACATAAAACCACTATCTGGTTAATATGAGGCATAAAAAACTGGTTAATATGAGGCTTAAATCCACTAAGGTTAACTTTAGAGCAAATGACATGGTTAGCGCCAAAGACCCCACCCTCCAACAGTAGTATATTGTGGCCGTCCAATAGGGCAATGGGTAGAGTGACGAACCAGAGAGTGGGAGTCAAGTGTTCGAGACCAATACAGGTACAAATAATTTATTACACTATTTTTTGGTTATTGACACATTCATTGTCATTGATATATTAACCCACTAGGGGGCACTGCCTGGACAGTCTGAAGTCTAGAAGGCACAGTAGGGACCCTCTGAAGCCATTGTATGGGACTGATAATGCCTACTAACGTCCATTTCATGGACTGATAACATCAGAATCCCCTGATAGAACTGATTCTTAGTTCTGTTAGCTCAGCCAACAAGGTTCTGGACCAGGTAGGTGTGCCTCGCTGTACTCCCCATCTGACCAGTGATGTCCCTTTTCGGCCTCTATGGTTTGGCTTGGCTCTGCATGGTTCCAATGTGTTTCCTTTATCCAGAATTCATGGAACTGGACCACTTTTTGTAGTAATTCCATTGTGGTTCTAACTGTACCGTGCTGGCCTGAAAACATGACATCAGAACACCTTCGATCACTGATTGGTTAGGGGATGGAGTCACTGGTTGTGTCCAATAAACAATAGCTTAATAGTTCATAATTGTACTTACCAAAGTCATGCCACTGAAATTATATTACAACTTGTAAAGATTCATGGGGACCAAAAATATACTAATTTCTGTGACAACAGCACTGCTGGATTTATTTTGCAATTTTAATGTACGCAATGTCATCTTACAAACACACATTACAAACTTGACAAATTTGCACAAACTGTAGAAAGTCAGGCATATATTATATATTATCATTTTATTGGTGACATACAAAGACACAGCCGCAGTCCCTCTCACTGAGTGATATTATGCTGCAGCAGGACTTTGGATGGGATTGCACAATCCAAGGGGAGGCAGAGCTTGCTGCAGCCTCATAGTTTGTCTCAACCAGTCATTTGAACAAGAAATGAGATACTTTTTAGTTAGGTGGTCTTGATATCAACACTAACCAAGACGTAAATTTTTGGATTTTTGGAGTCCAGTTAATATTATCTCTGTGAAACTTTCAGTTGTTGAGCTGAAGTTTGGTGCAGAACCAGATGAMGGTTATTTAGACCAGGGGTTCTTAACTCATGGGCCGAGGCTCAATTGTGGGCCGTGAGCGCCMCCTTGAGGGCCTCARAAGAACAACAGTTTTTAACTTTGGGCCACAGAGGGCCGTGGGACCACATTGATTTTAAATAAGGTGTAATACACTTTCTCACCACTAGTAGCAGTAGTGCACCACTCAGATGTTTAACAACTTTTTAATATGTAGAAGAAGAACCTTAGAAACCTGCTGAGAATGGAAACTTATTTTAAATGAAAAGTAGAAACAAAAATGAAAGTAACTCATCAAAAACACCAAAGTTTGTCACTAATATGAAGAGCAGCTTCTGGTTGCAAAAGTTTATTGTTTTATTGTTTATGTTACAAAATATATATATATATGTGTTGATAAGCCTGAGTGGTCTGTTGACTGACCTTTGTATTTGTTCAAATAATAGTTATGGGCAGGTTACAATTTAAAAATGTTTGTTATAATCATGTCTTGTGATTATTTGACAGGAGTTTTACTTTTAAACTGTAAGTGTATTTAATTTAGTTATGTTAGTTATGATAGTTTAGTTATGATGTAAATACAATAAAAAATAAACCAAGATTTATAATAATTATCATTTTGATCCATACATTGGTAATGTCTGACTGGACCTGGTGTCACTTTGTGTTCAATAAATTGGGCTTCGAGGTCACAAAGGTTAAGAAGCCCTGCTTTAGACCACATCCTCTAAGAGCTAACAGACAGCGGGTGATATGCATTCCTTCAGTTCTCTGTATTTCAGTTTATAATTTTATTTTTCCTAAACATCATTAAGTCATCCCAGCCCTGATAGTTTAGACTTTTTTTCCACTAAAAGTTTCTGTATGCTCAGTGAGCCAGGAGCTGCGCGCTCCTCTGCAGACTATTTATCTGCACAAAGTCAAATCATTTATTTCCCCTCATTCATCCTGTTAGAACGAGAGGCCCTTGGAAGAACAGCCAATTTAGCCTGAAAATCCCAGTTCAGCTCAGGGTAATCTGATTTCTCTACTCCTCAGAAATCTACATGTATAGTGCTTATCAACTGGATTACTGGCAGGTAGGAGGAATAACCCAATTTGAGGTTCCTTGTTTCTCTGTGTGTAGTATTCAGTGTCACATCGTGTTAGACCAGGATGCAGATTGCTCTCTGACTTCTTTGTTCCTCCTTTCACTGAGCCAGCAGCTCATTCTTTCATGTGTTTTGGTTTTTGTTTTATGAAAATCTCCTGTAATCAGATCATGGATTTAAAGGCCTGGCATCTCTTGAAGAAATGCATATCGCCCACCGTCTCAGAGTTTTGTTTTTTCACTTTTGTTGAGAAACAACAGAGATGTAGCCATTCTTGAAAAGAACTTTATAATTAATCTCATGTGAAGATGTCAGTTATGGAGAGAAAATAGACTAATAAAGTTTGTCTGTCCATGATAAAGTTTGTCGGTCCGTAATAAAGTTTGAATGTGTGTAATACAGTTTGTGTGTGTAAACCATGATTTGTAACCCGTAAAATCTTTGTGCGTAACTTCGGGTATTTGTAAGTGTGTATTTAAATGCACACACAAATAACCTTCAACATCACAGATCTGATAATTACACACACAAACTTTATTACGCATATACAAACTTTCTCTCCACAGTCAGTATTCAGTTATATCACATTTTAATTTAACTATTTAATGCTAATTTCAGGAAGATACAGCAGCCATCTTGATTGGATCAACTCCAAAAGTTCATGCCACACATTTAACCAGAGATCTCAGCTACTTTCACATAAAAATTTTAAATCAATATCTGTTAAATTTACTGAATTACGGCTATTCTTGAGTTTTCTAAAGTCATGGGTATGGTTGTTTATGAATCAGTTGTAGAATCAGATGGTTCTTCCTTGAAGGTTTCATTAAAATCAGAAACAGATAATGGCAACAGTTTGTGACAGTACCGCATTTGATATGATTTTATTGTTAATAGTTTGAATAATTAGGTTGGGCGCCAGCCAGGTATCCCTCCTGGCAAGTATGATAACCAAATTATATTTTAACTGTTAGTTTCATAATATGGTTCAGAGTTATTTAAGATTTGTACAGCACACCAGGACATGTTAATTACATAAGAAAATGTAACCACGAGGCGGGGCAAGATGACGGAGGAGTAAGACGAATGTCACGTGGGCTCCCGCTCCAACTGTTCTCTTTATGGTTCTATACTAAATGTCCTTGCTGTTTTAAACATTTGGTCCGTTCAGACTCGACCCCTGAGTGATTCTTGCCTGGAAGAGTAGAAGAATGACGACAAACTCGAGGAAAGGYAAACATTCTAGCTCTGCGGCTGTTAGGCCCGACGCCGCCTCGGAGCTAACTGCAGCTAAAGCCGGATGTTCGGCGCCTCCTTCTCCCTCCCRCAGCGAGGTGGACGCACTCTCCTTGAAGTCTGATATTCTTGCCGCTATAAAAACTGATCTCCCAGGTGTGATCGAATCCGAAATAAAAGCGGCTTTGGCTGAAGAGTTTACTCTTATTAAAGGAGAGCTACAAGCGGTGAGAGCGGAGGTGGCTAACGGCACAATGCTACTATGCGCCGACCTGGACCACCTTAAAAACAGCATTAAAGATGTGGAGGATGGCTTGGCAACTATCAGGGTTTAACAAATTGTCAAGAATGTGCAACCAGAAAGTAATCAGACTCAGGAGACC
>NW_013952788.1:561084-562709 GCF_001266775.1 Austrofundulus limnaeus
AAAATCTTTTCAGGACCCCACCTTGATGTTTTGGGACCCCACTTTGGGTCCCGACCCCAACTTTGGGAAACACTGGTCTAAAGAACCAAAAAGTGGCAGAACAGGAGCTGCTATAAATATTCCTCATCATAAAATCATGATTAAAAGAAGAACAACAGATCATCTATCAGTTTATACAGTTGAATTAATTGCTATTATATTAGCTTTAAAATGGTTGATTGCTAATAATATTAGGAAAATAAATAGAGCTATAGTTGCATCAGATAGTCCAGCTGCATTATAAAGAATCTGGTCAGTCTTGTAGATTAGATTTGTTGTTTAATAAATATCACTTATTGGTCCAGCTACAAAATAAAAACTGTTCTGTTCGATTTATCTGGATACCTGCTCATGTAGGAATAAAGGGAAATGAAGAAGTAAATTTATTAGTYAAACAAGCCCTGAAATCAGATTTTATTAACTTGAATATTCCTCTGAGCAAAGATTTTTAATTCAAATTTTTAAAAGAACCAGGTTATTTAATCGTATTTAAAATATACACATGTATGCATGTGAGCACACATATACTTTATAATTATATACAGTATATGAAGCACACTCAAGTTCCCCCTGACTATCACTGACATCCACACTCCAGTACAGTAGGTGGCGGTAAGTGCACCTTAAGTTGGTTTACCATCCGCCAATAAAATTTAATAAAAGAAGAAGTTTGTCGTGTTCGTTCWCTTGAAAGCTACACTCCAGTTGAGCAGCAGCTCCAAAAAAACCCACGTTAAAAAGCTCTGTAAAGAGGTGWTTMATCCCTCCGAGGAACACTGTCAGTCGTGGAGTAAAGCAGGCTCTGCTGAAGCCGAACAAAAACAAAAATGTCTGCTGGACCCGACGCCCAAAAAGCTTCGTCTTGTGTCGTTCCCCACTGCACTACCTCTCAACACGTGTCTCCCACTAAAAAACTAAAACTAATTATGTGTTTAAATCATGTTAAACTCCAAAAAACTAAAAATCAATCATCTTATTTTTCTTCTTGTGAGATTTAAACTTAAAACACATCAGCTGCATAAAAAAACACTCATCTAAAGAAAGTTTGTTTCTTTTTTTCTAATCAAATGAAACGACTTTCTTTGAAATATGAATTGTATTTAATTTGTGTGTTTTAGCTCCTGGATGGAGTTCTTTTATTTTTATTTTATTTTTTGTATGGGTGTAGTTTTTTATGGGAGTGTTTCTGTTCAAACATGTTAAGTTCAATCTTAACTTTGTGGAGTCAAGTCAAGCCATCGTCTACTTTTTGCTGCTGAAACTGTTTTGGACTCTGAACTATAGTAGATTTAAAGCCACATATTTGGACACTTGGGGGGGGGGGGACAAGGGAAATTTGTTTATTGTTTTGTATTATTAGTATTGTTGTATTTTGTTCTATTTTTTGCGAATAATATATTTGAGAATTTTATTACTTTTGACTGTGATCATTTTCTGTATTTAAAACATTTTGTCACTTATTATTTAATTAAGGTTAAACAGGGTGTGTGGTTACATTTTTTTTGTCAAAGTTTTTTTTATTATTTTTAACAAACCACAAACAAAAAAAAAAAACTAACAAAAACACACACCCCTGAGAACCCTCC
>NW_013952788.1:565571-566802 GCF_001266775.1 Austrofundulus limnaeus
CATGGTAATAAGGCAGTAATTAAATTTAATGACTTTTTATTACCTTGTAATTACATGGTAATAAGGGTACCATAAAAGAAAGCATTACCAATAAAAGTATAAAAAGTTGTATTTGATATAAATGTGACAGGATGTGATCAACTTTAGCTTTATTTATTTTACAAAGACTGAACTCCATTCTGTTGTCTTGTAAATAAAATSAAGGTGGTAAACAGTATATATAGTATATATTTATGTACAGTATTTTCTGAGTTGTTGAAGTTACAAACAAGCAGAGCACACTGCAAAAACTCTCCATCTGACCAAGTTTTATAATCTTATATCCAACCAAAACATTTGATCTTGTTTTGAGACTGATTTACTAAGATTGTTGAAATCACTTAATTTGACTCAATTTTTTTTATTTCAAAAATATTACTAAGTGAAACTGTCTAACTCCTCTGGCACATTTGTTTTTTTCATTTAATTTGAGTCAGATTCCCAGGCTGACAGGATAAATAATCTGGCACATTCTGTTTTTCTTTAGTAAATCAGTCTTTAAACAAGATCAGAAAGACTTGTTTTGACAGATTTATGATTTAAACTTGGTTAAATGAGGTTTTACAGTGCAGAACTAAAATGAGCTAAACAGTAGCTTCAAGTACAAATCTGCAAAACTGGAGCTAAGACCTAAACACAGCTAAGCAGCTGAAAGCTAAACTGAGCAAAACCCACAGCTGCATGTAACATCAGTTAACTGGAGACCTGGACTCTGACTGGTCTCACCTGGACTGGTCTCACCTGGACTGGTCTCACCTGGACTGGTCTCACCTGGACTGGTCTCACCTGGACTGGTCTCCAGTCCACCACAGAGACAAACAAAGACACACCTGGAGACCGTTCAGAGTTTAAAACTCTGATCTGATTTATTGTTGAGCTCACAGTTTGTCAGCCTGATGTGCATTTTCTTTAAACAGATTTTTGACAGAAACTCTTTGAACATCAGAAGTTTCTCTTTTCAAACATATTTAAGATAAATTCCTGTGAATTAAAAATGACAGATCTGCAGAATCAGTTGAGTTTTATAAATATTAAAGCATTAAAACATCTACGACAACATCTAGTTTTTTAAAAATATGAAAAATAAAAATGAGGTTCATATTTAAATAAACTTGATACCAGGGGCGCCAGCAAGCCCCCCCAGTTTTATCCTCGAGTACCAAGTTCTTTTCCTTTTTCACTTCCCCTACCT
>NW_013952788.1:567952-569562 GCF_001266775.1 Austrofundulus limnaeus
CATTAAGTGTTTTCCTGTGTAGGTAAAAATCTGTTGAACAACCTGTTAAAATACACCAGAATGCAGGAAATGACATTTACTTCCTTAAAATATTTCTCAGGGAGGACCCCCAGACCCCCCACCAGTGGGTCCCCCCAACATTACAAACACTTACTCTTGTTTTTGTCTCTGAATGTCATAAAATCAGTGATTTTATCTGTGAAATCACAAATTGATCATCTGTTGACAAATCCACAGCTTTATATTGTCATTGTTTTCATTTTGTCATTTTTACAAATGCATCTTAATTTTAGTTTTAATGTGCCACCCCTGGTTTTTCAGTGTCCCCCCTATGGCCCCCCTGAGAATATTTTCTGCAGGCGCCACTGCTTGATCCTTGTTTTGCTCTTTTTTCTACAAACATTTGGGAGGAACTCAGTCCAGTCTGGATCATTCTAAAGAACATTCCTTCTGTACAATTATATAGTTTTCTCAACACTTAAAAAAATATAGTTTCACTACATTAAATGTATTTTTAACATGTTTTGYTGTGAATAAACAATGAATGATATGGTATATTTTAGAGCCAAACAGATTTTGGTACAAACTTCACATAGTTAAACATTTGAATGAGATCAAAGATTAGACCTTATATGAAAGCTTTATCATTTTTATCATAGAAATATTATATTTCATTCATGGTTTATGTCAAAACTATATTTTTGATACAAAAACAAGARTGTATCTTTATTTTAACATGTTTTGAACAGTAGCTTTTTGTTCATTTTTAGGAGGAAAAAAAAAAGCCTTTGCTGGGGGGGCGGCATGTCCTRCCAATCACTCTGTCCTCCTAAAGGGACTCCAACGGCACCTGAGGGGGAAATCTCATGGCCGCCGTCCCAGAAAGCCTGCCGCACCGATGCCTGCTCGCCATCTGCTCCCCATATGAGCAAAAACAGGCAATTGTCTCGAAAAAAGTCCCCTCCATCACTCTGTCAGCGAGCTGATCCACTTTCACCTGCTTTCTCAGGTTGCTGAGGACAACTTCTCGCTGCAGCTGCAGAGCTGGAAGTAGCTTTTAGCATTTAGCTGATGGAGGTGGCTGTGCCTCTCCTCAGTGTGGACCGGGCATCTGACAGTAAAAACAGGCCCAACAGTGGGACACATCCTGTAAATAAGCCCTCCACGCCGTCGCTTTTATCATCTCGTGCGAATGATTCCAGGCCCCTCCAGTGTCAACAAGAAATGGCATTATTTTATGGCGTAGAAAAAAAGGAGAGAGATAAAAAGAGAAGCCAGGGAGAGCAGGAAAAAAAGGAGATGGGGCTAAAAAAAAAGAAAAAAGGTCCTTCAGGGAACATGGTGTAAATGAAGTTCCAGGAATGACACAGGCGAGCAATGAGGCGTGGATGGAAAATATACGCTGCACATCATCGGATAGAGATGCCAGTGGAAATGGCTTCATTGAAGTGTCAGCCCTCATCCATCAATCAATCATCCGCAGGAAACAATAACGCTGCGGYGACGGGGCGGCTTTTATGGGGCTTACTCATGGGTATCAGAGACTGCACTTAAGTGTGGTTCTGACAGGAAAACAGAGCAGGAGGGGCTCAGGTTCTTCCTGCTGCAGG
>NW_013952788.1:570012-571492 GCF_001266775.1 Austrofundulus limnaeus
GTATTATTTTTATTCTCTTTTCTAAATGTTTGTGTTCTGATTTGTTGACATGTTTATGTTGTTGTGTTATTCTGAAACCTTGGTTTGTTTCAGTGTTGGGTTCTGAAATGTTAGTTTGGTTCTGGACTTCTTCAGGCCTCTGATAAGATTTATTCAAACTGAAGCCAGACCATGAGATGTGCTCCGAGTCCTGCGGCTCCTGAACACATCGCAGCGCCAACATGTTGTTGTTTACTGTGTCAACAATCAGAAGTTAACATTCATTCCATCAGGCGGTGACAGAGTTTCGTAGGCCGGCGAGGAGCACTTTATTCTGTTTTATTTACACGTTTTATTGTGAAAATACGAGGGAAACTACTTCCTTCCAACTCTGGTAAATTAATTTTACTTTAATTGTTTTAAACTTCTGTCTGATTTTAGTTAAATAAACTCAAACTCATCTAGTTGTTCATTTCCAAAAGTCTTATGTGGTCTTTGAACAGATATTTATTGATTAAACTTTATAAAATTAACTTACATGTTCTTTTTAACATAATAACTCACAGTGTAACGTTTATTTTATCTTGTGAACATAACAGTGGTTTTAGAAATCACTAACTTGTTGAAACTGTCATAAAAATGTCAAATCTTTAACCCACCTCTGGACCTGACTGTTTCCTGTCAGATAACTTAGGCTTTTATTTTGTGGTTATGTTTTTAATTCATTTCATTTTATCACAACAAACATCTGATAATCTGACAAACTAACATTAAAATGTGACAAAAATCTGTTTTACTGTGTTCAAACCTGCAATAGAAAAAGATTTGATGCTTTGATTTATTATCTCCCTCTGAGGCTGTTAATAAAATATCTCCTGAGCCACTGGAGGACTTGTTACTAAACTTGCAGAAAGTTCATATTTGATGGAGTTTTGTTAAAGTGATGAACTTCCAAAATCAACCAGATACAAGATGGCCGCCACGGCCAGCTGAACTCTAAATGTATTGAGGTAGTTGACTCATCCCCAACACACTGAGAGCAAACAGACCAAACAAAATCTGTTTGATCATTTCATCAGAGCTCTATAAGGTACTTCAAAAAATAACTAAGTAAAGGTTAAATTACATGAACAGAAAATGACTTTGGTAAAGAAGTAAAAGTTTCATTTTTAGCTTTAAAATGTTACAAAGTAAAAGCAAAAGTAGCTATTTTAACAATAGTTGGCAAAATTACAAATCCTCAAAAAAACTACTTAAGTATTGTAACAAAGTAAATGTACTTAAACCTTTAGATTTAATTAATTACAATTATTCAACTCTGTTAGCAAAATTTCTCATTACCATATTAAAGGGTTTCTTTAGGACTGATTAAAGGGGAAGTGGGTGTTATGTATTTTCATAGTTCAATTCTATACCACGATCAAGTAACTGTTAGCTTCAGTTGTTCTGAAAAATATCAAAAATACATTAGATTCATGATGATGTCATCAGTTAGACTGTA
>NW_013952788.1:575828-577170 GCF_001266775.1 Austrofundulus limnaeus
GTGGAAATATACTGTTTCTATATAAAACAGGAGAACACAACCTAGTAGCCAGGACAACTGCTGGTGGGCCAAATCAAATGGCTTGGCGGGCCAATTCTGGCCCGCGGGCCCCACTTTGGCCACCTCTGCTTTAAATAGAATCAGAATGAAACATTTTATGTGATTTTCTAACTTGATCTCAGCYTCTACACTGCTGCATCAGGCTTGTAAAAAGGCTGGAAATGAAGCAAAGCTGCAGGAAACAGTCGGGCCTCCACGTGTTTTAAAGGGGTTTGATTTACAAAGACCCTGAACAGGAAGTAAACAGAGCGAGGGGGGTCAGAGCGTACTCTCTTTGCCTGCTTCACATGAACAGCCCTGCAGCAGTGTGACTCGGGGATCGGGTGTTAGAGGACGGACGTCACGACTCGTTGTCGACTCGCGTTCTCAGCCACGCATCTGCGCTGCGTTTGCAGCAGAGTGAGGGGATGTGAGCGTGATGCTAAGTGAAATGCTCATTTTGCGTTTGTGATTACCCAGGCCCATGGGCCATGTGCACTAATGTGAGCTAATGCAATAGATTACACAGTGCTGGCCCAGGGGAGCAGACAGCAAACAGATGTGGTCCTCTCAAAACGAGGAGGAGGGGTGGGCGGGGGGAGGGAGAACCAAAGTTTAAAGTCCTCCATGGGCTGAAGATTGTTTGTTTAAGAGTCCTGTCAGGATTTTRTAGATGTGGGAGGAGCCAACAACAGAATTCAGGTCTGATTGGATTATTTTCTTCAGTGAAAAATGAATGAAGCAGATTGTTGCAGGTGTGTTCCGTCACACCTGAGTGACATCACCAAATACTGCATGTTTTACACTGAAACATGTTTTCATCCTGTTTAAAATGTTTAAATAAAAGACATTTGGACATCAGGAATATGACAAATAAAAACATTGTAAACATTTTAAATATTTTAAATTCCACTCTGAAGCTTTTCACATGAACTTTATGTTTAAAACTTAACAGCAGTGAAATGTTCCACTTTT
This sequence comes from Austrofundulus limnaeus, assembly GCF_001266775.1. Lineage (NCBI taxonomy): Eukaryota > Metazoa > Chordata > Actinopteri > Cyprinodontiformes > Rivulidae > Austrofundulus > Austrofundulus limnaeus. Next base: position 576,843 of record NW_013952788.1, read on the forward strand.
CTGTCTGCCCTGAAGCTCAGGATGAACCAGGAGCACAGCCTTAGTAAATACTGCCCTCTGGTGGTCAGGTACRGTCAGTGACAGTGATACAATACAAATCACTCTGTGCAAACAGGTTTGTAACACAACAGAACAGAAAAGATTTGTTTTTCAACTGCTGGTTTTACCACAGTCCTTCAGACCCTGCAGCGTCCAGTCCTGGTCCTGGAGGACTTCTGTCCTACAGGTTAGAGCTTTCTCTGCTCAACACACCTGATTTAGTTTAGTTTAATTTAGTTCATTCATTTAAAAAAAACAAAGCAAATTCAGTTTACAAAAAATACAAATG
>NW_013952788.1:577617-578787 GCF_001266775.1 Austrofundulus limnaeus
CTTTTCTACAGACCAACTCACAGAGTTTCAATAATTTCAACTGAAAAATAATGTATCTGATGGGTAATCATAATGTTTTTGGTGATAATACTTATAGCTCTTTTCTGCAAAATAAAAACAGGATTTGTGATTGTTTTACATCTTTCCCTCAGACTTCATCACAGTAAAGTAAATGTGGAACAATCATTACATTAAACAACAAATACCAAGCTTTATCATTTAAAAAACTCCCTTACTTTATATAGTAATGCAACAGATTTATCTACTTTTGTTCTTAAATAATTCACGAGGTCTCCATGTCTTCTATTCAATAACTCCCAAAAACGTTTGGTGAAACTGGTCCAACTGCAGCTTTTATTTTAAAAAGTTGACTGAAACCTACAATAATTCAGGAAAAATTTAGCTCAACATGTCTGATTTTACAAGTTCAGCTCAAAGTCAGAAAAGTTTGCTCCGTGCACGTCTATTGGACTATCAAATTATTAAATAATAAAATTAAATATCAAATATTAAAGTGACAAATCAGAGTTTACACTTAAAAAACAGATATCATGGATTTAATTATAAAACATGTCAGCAGGTTCTGCTCAACTGAACTGACTAAAGGTAAAAAAGCATTTACCTTAAAATGTCAAGCAAAATGTAAATGTAAAGTAAAATGTCAAGCAAATGTAAAAATGCAAACTAGCTTTGGCTATAAATGTTGTGTACAGTATTGTTAATACTTGACACTCGTCCCTATTTAAATAAACAATAATTGAAATGAAAAATAAAGCAAAAAATAAAGTTAATGTGTTACCTTTACCCAATTCAGTTGAGTGGGACCAATTGATAATTTTTAAAACTAAATCCATATCTGTTTTTTTGAGTGCCTTCCACAAAATCATCAGACTAAGAGCCACTTCAGTCTAAAGTAAAGGAAAAATAATGAAATAAAGTTGTCTTATTTCAATTTTTTATTTCATTCACCTTCAACTAAGTGAAAAAAATGTTGGAAAACGTTTGTCTCATGTTTGTGTGACCTGTTCAGGTGTCCTCCCTCAGCGGCTGCTGGAGACATTTGGTCCACATGATCCGGAGAGAGAAACAAAACAAACTAGACATGGGTTTTTACCATGTAAAAACAAGTGTGCATTGCCATGTAGCATGGCTTTGCCTGCAGCATTGGAC
>NW_013952788.1:578797-580131 GCF_001266775.1 Austrofundulus limnaeus
TAGTGTCGTGGTAGCAACATGCTATGTGTTTACATCCATCGCTGCCATGTTTGTAATGACTTATCATGAGAACAAACGTATTCACGTGACTTTAATAACATGTATTACTTAATGGAAACACTGCAGTTGTGAAACTGTGTTTTTTCAACATTAACAGAATATTAACAAAGTTTTGAGCACATTTGTAATGGAAACACAGCTASTGTTGACCGTTCTTTTCCCTCTATTCTAATGTAAATAAGTCTACCCAAATTAGATCAAAAATGGTCCTTCAAACCTAAATATCTGCAGTTTTATTTGAACAAATGAGGTGTCATTTAGTTGTATTTTTGCTGTTCTTTCTCTGGTTGTRTTCAGCTCTGAGTAAAGACCACGTTCTTCAGCGTTTGGGAGGAAACACTAGTTTACCACGTAAAAACTACCTTTTTTAAGCTCYGTTTGGTACGAGACAATCCCCAGCTCATGGTGAGTGTAGACTTACTACAGTTATTGTGATTTTATTGGCCTCCACGTGGTGTTTCCCATGGAATTATTGATGCAACATAAACAGGAAGTGACTCTTTCAGCGTGTTTCTGGTTGGATGAATTCGGCCTTTTTTCACATGAAACTGTTGCTGTAGTTCAAACACATAAAAAGCATGTTTGGGCTCACAGCATTTTGTTTTATCCAAAYACTGACTGTGTTCCACGACATCGTGACGCAGAACACAAACACCACAAAACTGTGAAAACAGTTTCTCTTTGAGCTCTGAATTATCTATTTTMCATTTAGGTTTGGACAGTTCATGACTTTTAAATCATTTAGTAATTGCCAGAGTTGAAAAGTAACTAAGTACAAATACTTTGTTACTGTACTTAAGTTAAAAAAAAATTGGTTAWCTGTACTTTGAGTATTTTTTTCAGCGTACTTTTTACTTTTACTCGTTACATTTTACACAATTATCTGTACTTTCTACTCACTACATTTTTAAAAAGGTAAGAAGTAGAAAGTCGTTACTCCTGTTTTATTCTGAGTTATTACTTAAAATAAAAACTATCCTAATAAATTGTGTCTCCTGGACAGAGTGAATTTAATTGTGGTTGGATGAGAAGTAAAGTTTTATTTATACAGCACCTTTCATAGAAATAGATCCACAAGGTGCTGTACAATCAGAACAGGATTTACAAAAATTTGGAACAAAAAGTATAAAAGCTGTACAACCATCAAAGTATCAAGACTGTACAATCTGAAAAATAAAACCAGTAAATAATATCTGGACAAACAGGGGGAGGGCAGAGTAAAACATGAACATATTAAGATGAAGGGATTGTGCAGTACTGGTACATTTATAAAT
>NW_013952788.1:582289-583844 GCF_001266775.1 Austrofundulus limnaeus
CACAAAAGTATTGCGAGGTAACACAAAAGTATTGCGAGGTAACACAAAAGTATTGCGAGGTAACACAAAAGTATTGCGAGGGAACGCAAAAGTATTGCGAGGTAACACAAAAGTATTGCGAGGTAACGCAAAAGTATTGCGAGGTAACACAAAAGAAAAAAATCCCCCATGTCCCCTGGCAGGCTCCGTATGGACATAATTTCCTACTTGTCCTGAAACTTTCCATCCAATTATCTCTACAAATAAGGAAGTTGTTTTAATTTGTTGTCAGATATTTTCTGTTTGTTTTCAATTCTAAAACAAAGCAAAACTGAGGCTTTTATTTTTAGACCTAAAGTGACCCAACGTCCTTATTCCTGACCCAGGCCAGCCCATCTTGGTGTCAGTGTCTTTGTTTCTTCAGGCTCTAACACACCTGTAGAGGTTGTTCAGACTCTAACACACCTGTAGAGGTTGTTCAGACTCTAACACACCTGTAGAGGTTGTTCAGACTCTAACACACCTGTAGAGGTTGTTCAGGCTCTAACACACCTGTAGAGGTTGTTCAGGCTCTAACACACCTGTAGARGTTRTTCAGGCTCTAACACACCYGTAGARGTTRTTCAGGCTCTAACACACCTGTAGAGGTTGTTCATAAAGTTATTACAGTTTAATACCATGACACCAGCAGCACCAGGAAGTTCCTGCTCTGTTCTTCCAGCCCAGTTAACGTCTCGTTGGTTCCGACAGATAAAAACTGTCGAAAAGCGGAATTCGGTCCAACTCGACGTGAAAACAGAAAACTTCACGGATTTACGACACAAAGTCAGAAAGTTCGCGTCGACTCGGGGAGAGGAGGAGGGGGAACTGATCCACTTCTCTCCGGTTCGTCTGGACTCTAAGTCCGGGTTCGGACCGTGGAAACTCACCGAACAGTACCTACCGAGCTGAGCTTCCGGGTTTTTACTGACAGCGACGGTTCGGTTGGGTCGGGTTCGGTGAGCGGAGCGGGCCACGCTGCTCGGTTCTGCTTCATCTCGCAGCTTCATCCAATCATCTGAATCATGTTCCTCTGTCTGCCTGCAGCTGCTGACGCGCGCGCRCTCAACGACTCTAACATGGAGCGCGTGCACAGAACCAGCCTTTCAATGGGGCGGTCACGTGACCGGTGATGATTGACAGAACGTGATGAACCTCATGTCGGCTTTTATTCGTGTTTTAATTTGGATCAAGCTGGTTTCACCGGGTTCTAATGAGTTCACCTCCAASTGTTTATAAAAGTCCCGCAGAACCTGCTGAGTTCTGACCCGGTACCAGTCAGCACCTACACGAAGCTGCAGTCAGGCACCTGGTCGGAGGTGTATTTATATTAAAACTGTGGTTCTGTGTGACGTCACGCTTCACAGTGGGGGAGGGGAGGGGTGTCCCAAACATTTCACTGTTACATGAAGGGTTCTGTTATTCATTCAGAACCACTGAAACATGCTTTAATCTGGACAAAAACATCAGAGCTGTAAAGTAACTAAGTACAAATACTTTGTTACTGTACTAAAGTAGAATTTTTGGTTTTCTGTAC
>NW_013952788.1:585676-586609 GCF_001266775.1 Austrofundulus limnaeus
TTTTATTAAATGTTCAATTCAAATGTTAAATAATATGTGAATATTAAATCCTAAATGAAAAAGGTAAATAATGCATGTTGTGACTAAATGTTAAAGTTTACTTTCAGGTATTTTAGAAAGGATGCAGCCTTTGATTTTTTTAAATAAACCTTTATTGAAACTTTTAACGTGATACAAAATACAACAATACAGCCAGGCGGAAAGAGCAAGTAAAAAGGAAAAAGGAAGAAAGACATACATACACACAAGTGTAATAATAAAAATAGAAATGAACTTAAACAATAGATAAAATGATTAAATCACAAAAATGAACAAATAAATCAGGAATTCCAAAAAGTGAACAAGAATCTGTAATGTTTTTTTGCCTTCTGATTAGTAGAAAAGTGAACTGAGTGGATATGTTGTGGATATTCAATCATGAAGGAGATGAAATTTGTTTTTTTCTTTAAACGTTTGCTTTTATGTAAATGACATTTGGCCTGAATGATTAAAAGATTAATAACAAATTCCTTTGAAGTCAATTTTATATTTTGTTGAAATCCAAACAGAACATGTCTCCAGAATAAATGAAAGTTTGGAAATATTTTCGAGTCARTATGGACGCAGCTCTCTGCTCTTGTCATGATGTCATCATCCTGCGACCATAGCAACCACTGATGGGACTGGATCGGCCCGATCTGTCCTGGRAGCACGATCTGCACTTTGTTTTTAGCATGTAGCGTTTCACTAGACTGATGACAGTTAATTAAATTTCATTCTTTCATCAGATGAAATGTTTCATAGAAAAGGCAACGTTTAAAACAGATGTGTGTGTTTATTCCAGGAAATAAAATAAAATGAAGATAAGTTGAATTACGATCATATTAAAATAAATAATATTATAAATGTCTGATTAATATTTAGACCTACAGAGTGTAAAATAATATTATAAAT
>NW_013952788.1:593631-594974 GCF_001266775.1 Austrofundulus limnaeus
GTATCATGTCCAACATTTGTTTTATATCTTTACTGGAACAAAACAATGTATCATCAGCAAATAGAACACACCTAAAAAGACCTGATTCATTTACCAAACCGTTCACAAACAAAATAAATAACTTAGGTCCGAGAATGGAACCCTGAGGCACTCCACATGAGATGTTACAAAACTCAGATCTTACATTATTTATTTCTACAAATTGTTTTCTATTTTCTAAATAACTACATACCCACTGTGATGCAGGTCCTCTAATACCATATTTATTTAACTTTTCTAAAATAATACTGTGGTTAACAGTATCAAATGCTTTTTTAAATCAAGAAAAATACTGATACATACTGTTTTTGATCAACAGCAGTTGTTATATGTTCTATTAAGTCAATGAGAGCATCAATATTTTTGACAATGTTTTTAACTAGTGTCTTAGTTTTGCCWTTAGCTGCTGTAGCTCATAGCTAGTATTTTGCTACTTTTAGCATTAGGCTTGTGCTCAGCTTCTTAGTTTGGTTTCAGCTTCTTTAGCAAAAGTCAGGACTCACTTTATTATTATAGAAAATGTGATTTATTTAGTTTTTCACAATATTCTTCYTTAAACAGAAGCTTTTATTTTGAAATCTTGATCCCTCCCATCCACAGCCCTGAATGAAGACGTGTTCCTGCCCTCTTGTTGTGATTCAGTTTGAGGTATTTGGCCTCTCCTCAGGATCCTGTTCCACAAACACGTCTAGTATGTTAATGAAAGTCTCCACATGCGACACGTCAAGGCCTCCTGCTTATTGTGAGACCACAAAGGCTGCGAACAGCTCTGAAGCTGCAGCGTGAGCCCACAGGAAGAGCTTTTACTTTGACAGAAAACAGAAAACCAACTTTATTAAAATATGTCTGCAGCTTGAATGGATCTTTTTTAATGATTGATTTATTTAATTAGACTCCAGCCCTGCTGTGGTAATGACATCAAGAGGCAAACATTGACTTTTAGCTGATTTAATTACCTTTGTTTGACATGATGGGTCTTTTTAAAATCCTGCAGTTTGACTGTCGTGGTGTTTCTGTACGAGCCTTTATTTCAGACAGTTTTCAGGTCAGATAAGGGTCTGAATGAAGGACTCTGCAGTCAGAAGACTCACCCTGATAGGAACTCAACAAACGGGGAAAAGGCCGTGCTGGTTTGTTTTTGTCTGGACGTGTTGGGAGCTGCTGACGGCGTTGTTCTCCAGATTCACGGCCTCTTTCCTAATCCTGCTGCCTCCTCTGAAGGACACTGATGATGATATGTAATCTGTTGTCACCCCTCGCACACACACACACACACACACACACACACACACACACACACACAC
>NW_013952788.1:596725-598068 GCF_001266775.1 Austrofundulus limnaeus
TATTTAGCTTGTTAACTAAATATTTAATTTGTAAGTTAAATATTTAATTTATAAACTGATATTTATAAACGTATGAATTATATGGTGAAAAACTGACTTTGAAAAGTAAATCTGTTCTTTTTTTCTTATAAAAGTCTAAATAAAACACAAATATTGGTGGTAATTTTTGACTGTGTAACTTTACAAACATCAGCCCGTACACAGGACAGTATATTTTGTTACAAATAAAATGAAACAGAGGAAACTGACTGATTATTTAATCAGGGATCAATCTTGCACAACATAGTTACAACTGTGAAATATTTCTTTCAGTGAAATAAGGATGTAAGGATGTATCCTTACACAAATCAGAGAAAGTAAAGCTGTTCAGCTGTGACTCCTGCACCCAGTCAAACCAGACCAACCAGCAGGGCCTGATCAGGAGTCAGAGCCTTATTCAACCTGAGGATTATTATATTAAACTGTATTTTATAAATGCTCAGTTCATTATTGTTTTGTTTTAATAAGATGACTGATCCACTAACATGAGTTTAACAGAAACTGAGGCTTTTTTCATGTTGTAAATACAGATTATTTTCTAATCTGAAGCTTGATAAAAGCATTATGTATGATCTCATGAGTTATTTATTAGGAGTGACTGTCACATTCATCCCCTACATCCAAAACAAACATCTTAAAATGTAAGACATTTGGAACAACCCACACTATTTWACCCATTTTGTCCCATAATTGAGACGTTTTGTTAAACTTGGTGTGGCTGAAGTGAAACAGGAAGTGATGACAGCGGGGGAASTCCCTGGTCTTTCTTCAAACTGACTCTTCTTGGTCTGAAACATCAGATTCTTCTCTCCTGTCTGTGTTGTTATTGTCCTCACTTCCTGTTACTGAGCATGAGAACAGGCCTTGGTTTTATGGCAATGCTTTATCAACGTTTTTTACTAATAATGCTTTTTTATTAAACAATACTCCTTTTTCTCATTACAAAGCACACATGAAACGAACGTTTTGATTGGACATGCCACCACAGTTATCACTCAGGTGAAAACAGGAAGTGAGGGATGATTTAATCTGAAAGAGCGAGGTGATGACGAGCTGCAACGTGGACGAGGCGCTGCTGACGACAGTGTTTCTGTTGACACTGTTGTCTCATGTGTGAGGTGCAGTTTGTAAAGTTACAGTCAAAAATTACCACCAATATTTTTGTTTTGTGTTTTTTTTTTCTTTCAATATTTACTCCACCAGGTTTAGTGGAACCAGACGACATGACTTGTTTCAGAGTGCATTAAAAACTCTTTTTATGATGACTTTAATCCAGGGAACATGTTTGTGGAACGGTCTGGAAG
>NW_013952788.1:599302-600728 GCF_001266775.1 Austrofundulus limnaeus
CCCTTTGTACGAACAAAAGTAAGAGAAATTTAGGAGAAGAATACGAACATGTTCTTGCATGAGGACCATTACTCATCCCTGAAGAGACACTGAGCGTTGAATCAAAGCTCCTCGTCCCTCTGAAGAAGCTCACCAGGTTAGAAACACTCAGAGCTTCTCAGGAAAATGTTCTCCAAGAATTATTTCCCTTCGACCACTCAGAGCCAGTGGCCCAAGTAGTGCAAAGAGGTCTGTAGTTCAATGCCACAGACATCACACAGACCATTGTCATGGAGTCCCATCACCTTTTTGTGGTGGTTGAGCAGATTTTGCCCAGTTAGGACTCCAACTTGTGTACTTAGTGTTTTCCTTGTCAGGGAGATGAGAGCTTTCCCAAACCTTAGATTTGGGCCATTTATCAGTTCTTATGCCTGTCTGCAGTCCATCAGATCCCTCCAGAGGATTGAGTGTTGACGTCTAATCCAGGCCTGTGGGTCAGTCCTACAGACTGTTGTTGAAGTACCTACAACAGGCTCTGRTCCTATGAAGTGAGYCTGAGGTGGTCAGCTCTCTGGTTACCATATATACCAGTATGTCCTGGTACCCATTTAACAGTAGCTGTGTTTCCATCCAATTTTAMTWCGAAWTTTGAGCAAATTTWTAAAAATTCGCAAAAATGTAAAAACGAAGAAATGYRAATCAGACGTGTTTCCATCRACTGGCTTGAAGWGAATCAGTGACRTCAGATGCATGCGTGTAGTAAACAGGAAGTAAAAGTTTCATCTCAGGAAAATGGAGAGAAGTTATCAGGAACGTGTTGCTACTATCAGGAAAGTTGTAATTATTCTGTCATCAGCTAGTTTTGGTGATTTTACCTGCGATCGGGAGACGTAGAGAAAGAAATGCAATACTTTTTACGTTACAGGATTAACTGAGAAGACGTCGACAGCAGGAGGAGGGTCCAGCTGCACTCGCTCTGGTACCAGGACCGGGTCCGAGTATAATACTACCCCCCACCTTAATGGATGATTTTATGGATTAAATTTTATGTATTATACACAAATAAATACGGTAAATGTTAGCTACATCAGACCTGATTCTAAAAATGTGTTTCCACCTCCTTTTTGCACTTTAACTCATTTTTCAAAAAAACCAAAAACCACCTCAAGCGAGCGTATCAACTTTGATGTGAATTAAAGGAAGTTTTTTCGAATCAAGCCGTTTCCATCCACCTTTTCTGATGTGATACTTTAAAATCCTTGATGGAAACAACTACTAACACTGTTATCTCTCCCCAGCTGGTCGACTGCTTCGGCACACTCAGTGACATAAAGTGTGGCCCTCAGAGAGCTTTAAAAGCAGCTCTGCTATCTATTAAGATGAATATTTCCTCTGCAGACTCTGAAGGTCTTTGAGAGCTACAGTACCACACACTGCTGGATCACAT
>NW_013952788.1:605682-607615 GCF_001266775.1 Austrofundulus limnaeus
CGTCTGATGTAATCACGCATTGCGTAGCCTCGTCTGATGTAATCACGCATTGCGTAGCCTCGTCTGATGTAATCACGCGTTACGTAGCCTCGTCTAACGTAAACACGCGTTGCATAGCCTCGTCTGACATAATCACGCGTTACGTAGCCTCGTCTGACGTAATCACGCGTTGCGTAGCCTCGTCTGATGTAATCACGCATTGCATAGCCTCGTCTGATGTAATCACGCGTTACGTAGCCTCGTCTAACGTAAACACGCGTTGCATAGCCTCGTCTGACATAATCACGCGTTACGTAGCCTCGTCTGACGTAATCACGCGTTGCGTAGCCTTGTCTGACGTAGTCGTGCGTTGCGTAGCCTCGTCTGACGTAATCACGCATTGCGTAGCCTTGTCTGACGTAAGCGCGCATTGTGTAGCCTTGTCTGACGTAATCACGCATTGCGTAGCCTTGTCTGATGTAATTACGCATTGCGTAGCCTTGTCTGACGTAATCACGCGTTGCGTAGCCTCGTTTATTTGCATCAAACAGTCGAGAGAGAAACGGATGGAAACAGTCTAGATTCAAATTTTTATTAAATTTTTTGCGAATTTTGAAAAGTTCGATAAAAATTCACTCTACAACTGGATGGAAACACGTATGTGTTGTGAATGACTCTCAGCTACTACCACATCACATTTGCACTGAAAGTCTGCTAAACTGACTGAGTTAAGAGACATTTGGCTAATGTCAGTTACCAGAAGCCATCTCAGATCAACTGTAAGTGTTAAAGAGCTGTAGATGTGATCATTTTTCAGTTTCACGAGTGGTAGTTATACGTTAGGAACCTAGAGTTAAATAACACTAGAGTGAGCCCTTCCTACCCCGTCCACTGTTAGCATCTGGGACAACATGGCGGAGCAAAGATGGCGACCAAACGGCTCACAGTCATCATAGATTCACAGCAACTGAATCTGTGGCGTGAACATTTGCAATATTTTTACAATAACTGTTAATTATGTTAATTTCATTCAACAATCATGTAAAACAGCAGATATATACCAGAAAATATTTAATTTATAAATAACAATGATCTAACCTGAATTCTATCAGGTTTACAGTCAAAGGTGAGCGATGTAAAGAGGAACRGACACAGGAGACTGATTAAAAGGTGTGTTTTTATTTACAGTGTGAATCTTGAAGTGGTTCCAGGGCTGCAAAGGAAGGAGACGAGGTGAGGATTTGTTGGAGGTGAAATATTGATTGTAAACAGAGTTTATGTAGAGATTTCTTACAGGAGAGGGAGGTGAGAGCGACTCGGAGGAGGAGGTTGTMATCCAAGGAGGTGAGGTGAAGGTTGGAGGCAGACAGGCAGGTGAGCAAGAGGCAGGTTCTTCTCAGACAGCTTGTGGTCCACAGGTGAGCACAGGTGAGCACAGGTGATCACTAAACATGGAAAAACACGAGTAAGTAACTCAGGGTAATTAACAAACTGAATAGCCAGGACAAATACCCTGGGTACGTGTTGCTCCGGCGAGGACCAGATCTTCAGCGCCGTCTGATAAAGCCCTGGAGCTCATGAAGGAAACCTGCTGCAGGTGAGCTCCATCAGCCGGTGGCCAGTTAGGAAGGTGCAGGTGACAAGCACCAACTGCCACAAATTCAGTCATTTTAGTTGAAAAATTTTGACTTCAACTAATAAAGTATATTTATTATTTCTTACTGTCATCAATAATAATAAATATTTACCAGTCAAAACTTAGAAAATGTTCTTTGTAAACTTGGTTATTGAATGAACCTGATCTCCACTGATATCAGCTAACCATCCTCTCAACAGGTCACGTCCACTTTGAGGTAAATATGATAAATCTGCTGACAACAAGCTGTCTAAATATGCAATTTATCTGAAATTATCTGCTACTTTACTTTACTTTACTTTACTTTACTTTACTTTA
>NW_013952788.1:609774-611585 GCF_001266775.1 Austrofundulus limnaeus
GATTAAAGTCATGGTATTCTGAGATTAAAGTCATAATATTTTGAGAATAAAGTCATAAAATTATGAGATTAAAGTCATAATATTCTCAGATTAAAGTCATGGTATTATGAGATTAAACCGTAATATTCTGAGATTAAAGTCATAATATTATGAGATTAAAGTCATAATATTCTGAGATTAAAGTCATAATATTTTGAGAATAAAGTCATAAAATTATGAGATTAAAGTCATAATACTATGCGATTAAACCGTAATATTCTGAGATTAAAGTCATAATATTCTCAGATTAAAGTCATGGTATTATGAGATTAAACCGTAATATTCTGAGATTAAAGTCATAATATTCTCAGATTAAAGTCATGGTATTATGAGATTAAAGTCATAATATTCTAGCCCTTAAACAACAAACATACCATGACCACTGCATTAAAATGAAGAATGTTGAGCAACTTGTCAAGTTGTTTTTTTTAATTGCTATAAATATTTAATCTTTTAGCACATTAGCATCAATTTTTCAGTAGCAGGAATTTGAAATTGTGTAAACGACTGTAAACTGAAGCTGTACTGTAATTAATGGATGCGTTAACAGATTTAGTTTCACATAGCTACTGTAATTTGGATGAAAGCACATTAATCCAACAGTGATTCGAGTCATTGAGGATGACTTTATAAACAGACACACATCTGGATGTCCACATCAGGTGTGAGGAAAATAAGGAGGAAATGAGGAACAGAAAATGGACACGTCATATTGTGACTTTAACTTGAAATATTACGACTTTAATCTCATAATATTATGATTTTATTCTCATAATCTCATAAAATTACTTACTAATCTTGTAAAAATAAAAATAATTCTCGTTATGTGGCCCTAAAACACTGTTGAAACATTTTTTTATGATTCAGCAGTTTTTTTTTTCAAAAACAAGACATGAAGTGTCCCAAAGAGCAACAAAAAACTGTATATTTATTGCAGAAGATCACTTTTTAAAAGATTACAAGAAAAAAAAAACATCTCACTAAAGCTAAATCAAGTGATTTTATGACCTTATTTCCAGTTTGTGTCAGATTATTTTAGAATCCAGACTTCTGAAGACCAGACAGGAGGAGAACATTTTTATTATTTTTCAAGGAGCTGAAGTTACACAAACAGGCAACAGAAGCATCTCATTAATTTATACACGTGACAAACACAAAAGACTAACACAAGACTTTAACAACATGATGCTAATTCTGATTTAGCAGAGTTAAAAGCTGAAGAAGCACCAGGACCCGTTTACAAACAGACATCACGTTCAGTGGATTTGCTAACATTAGTATTTACAGTCCGCTCCCCAGAGAGAAGCAGAAATCAGCCTTTTATATCAGGCTGCTGCGACATGAATCAGCTTCTGTCAGAAAAACAAYCTGCTGCAAAAATATGCTTCTTATTTCACGTCTAATGAAGGCTGTTAATGTGCACACTGCGCTCCCCAAACTGCACCGATTTCAGAGTAAAGCTGGTAAAAATACAACCTGTTTATCAGAAAGATTAAAGAGTTCAAGCAGAGAGCTGGGCCATATGTGTGTTAGCTTATTAAACAACGAGCATTAACTGCATTTATCAAGATGTTTATGAGATCAAAACATCTGAAGATTTTCTCTGTTTCAACATAAAAGTTTTTCTTTTCACTTTCCTGAATCTACCCAACATCATTTCTTTACTTTTATTTTGGAAGAACTGGAAAAAGATGTTAAAGTAACTCAAAGGAGGGACTGATGAGGAGGAGGAGGAGGAGGAGGAGGAGGAGGAGCAGGAGGAGGGTCTGTAC
>NW_013952788.1:613650-615142 GCF_001266775.1 Austrofundulus limnaeus
TTATAAATGTATGAATCATATGGTGAAAAACTGACTTTGAAAAATAAATCTGTTCTTTTTTTCTTATAAAAGTCTAAATAAAACAAAAATATTGGTGGTAATTTTTGACTGTGTAACTTTACAAAAGGCACCACATAACCATCTTTCAGAAATGATAAAGTTCAACACTGAAAAAAAAAACAACAAAAAAGTTTTTTGCTAATAAAMCCTTCAGGGATATTATTGTTCTGCATGCATAAAGCATGAAAACAAAAATGTGAAGAAGCTGAAGTCACAAACATTTGTTTGGAGCTGTGAGGAAACRGTGAACAAAGGTCTCACCAGGGTTTTAAAGAACAGCTGGATGGAGTTCCTCTTCTCCAGTTTCTTGGGGGGGCTGGCTGTGTTGTCTGCTGCCTGACAGGCTGCAGAGACACCTTTGTTTTCTACATCTGAAGACTTGGCTGCAGCTTTGGGTTCCTCCTTGACTTTAACCGCCTGAGCTGCCTCCGCTGCTGCAGCCGGAGCTGCAGTCGTCTTCTTGGGCTCAGCTGCCTGAAACGGTTGTGACAAAACTCAGAGATGACTCAGAAACACAGACAGAACATTAAAGGGATAGTTTAGTCATYTTGTTCTGTCAGCTACTCTTCAGCTGGTACCAGATCAGTTGTGACATCAGTCAGAGTATGGAGGAAAGAGCAGAAGTCAGTTGAAGCTAAGCTAAAAGCTAGCCAAACAAGAGCCTATTTTCTATTGTTTTTTTTTATTTAAACCTTTCTCAGAATGTAACACACCTGTTACAGAACACAACATTAAATAATATTAAACTTTTACACCACTGGTTTAGTTTGTTGTTCCCTCAACCGAACACCGTCCATGTTTGTACAAATATAAGTTATACTGGACCGTGTGGATCAGATCACTGGTGCTGAGGCTGCAGGAAGTATCAGACCATCTGCAAAATCATACGCAGTCCAAAGTTCATTCAGCTTCCAGCAGCAGCAGATTTAAAGTCTGTGTTTAACTCAGAAAACAGCCACAAACTAAACAAACCACGTCATGTGTTAAAGTTTAATACTGTGTTACACCATAGAGATATACAGCAACTAGAGTGAGTTTCACATGACCGTGCATCGAAGCTACTGGGCTAACCAGAGTCTGGATTTRTTGTTACTGTACCTGTTGGCAACATGAAGAGAAAAATATTAGAATGTAGTGAAGGAATTTATTGTTAGATACTGATGCTAAAAGCACTACACCATTTTCCTAGTTTTCCTTTTAAGTATTAACTTTTATAATCCATTGTTTAACTATTGTTAACTCCTGATTAAAATAGTTTAGGTACATGCCCGAAACATCATCAACACATCGAAAAACCGTTATTAATTCATCAGGGAAGGGAAAGCATTGTTTGTTCAAGTGGCCTGCGATGCAGCCGTAGGCCTGTAGTGGGCGCTCCAGGCACTTAAAATGCTGTATAAAAGGACGGGAAATTCCGGGTTTCAGGCAGCGC
>NW_013952788.1:622027-624627 GCF_001266775.1 Austrofundulus limnaeus
TGTTCGTACGAACCCTTTGTACGAACAAAAGTAAGAGAAATTTAGGAGAAGAATACGAACATGTTGTTACATGAGGCCCAGCGTTTCTTTCAAGTCACTCCTAAAAACTCACTTTTTCACTAAGACGTTTAGCTAACATTTCACCATTACTGCCAGCCTACCTCCATTGTAAATGCTTCACTAATCTGTGTTTTCTTTATTGTTGAACTTACACCATATTTCTCTCTCTCACATTCATAATGTTTTTGTGTATTATTGTGTATTTTGACCTGCATTGACCTTGTGTTTGATTTACAATTTTTGAAATTAATTCTTGATTTGATGTTTCAATTTTCGTTGTTTATGTTTAATTATGTTTTTCTGTTCCATCTTATTCTTTTCACCATTTTTATACTGTTAATGATTGTACAGCACCTTGTGAATATATTTCTGTGAAAGGTGCTTTATAAATAAAACTTTACTTACTTACTTACTGTCGTTAGCCATTAGCCTAGCCTGAACATAGACTTCTGGTCTTTTCTTCATACTCTGACTGATGGCACAGCTGGTGCAGTATAAATTCATATATATAAGAATGACCAAACGATCCTTTAAGTAGAGTATGTACTTTGAGGTAACATCTGAAGTGACATGAAGACAAACATCTGCTGTTAGGTCCAGTTTGTCTTAGTGACGTTATGGAGGATGATCACACACGTCAAACAAAGGCAGGCAGGTTTTCATAGCGAATAAGTTGTTTAAAATACTTTTTAATCCCAGATGTATTTGGTGACTTTACTCAGGTTAATGAGGCGTCTGATCACAAGCGGCAGCAGGACTATATTTACCAGGCCTGCAGTTTTCCTGAGGAGGCGAACTCCACTGCTGGAAGCTGCTTGGACTTTTGTAGTCATGTGATCTAACAGTACCTCAAATTCACATTCATTTGTTACTCACAGAAATCAGAACACACCTGAGATTCTCAGAAGTGAAGTGAATTAGTTCTTACTTTGGACTTGAAGAGAGAGACGAAGGATGATTTTGAGGCGCCTTTCTTTTCTTCCTGAACCGTCGGAGGCGGTTCTGGCTTCGCCGCCGCCTCCAAGGTGCCAGTTTTTGAAGGATCCACCTTCTGTTGTGAAAACAGCACAGAGGAAAACACAAATCACCAAACAACCAGCAACCAAAGGCCTGGCCATGAAGCTGACAGAGCCATGGCAGGAGCTGCCACCTGTCACAGGAAAGAGGAGGTGAAAGGAGAGAATCAACATGTYTGGATAAGAAAAGAAGAGAAAGAAACCCACACCATGATTCACAACTACAGACATTCTGCTTTCTCTGAAAAGAATGGGAATAGTTTAGAAAAGGATTGTTTTCCAACCACAAAGAAAAAGAAAGTTGCATGTTTGAGAGAAAAACCTACAGAGAAAGAAATGATTATTTGATCAAATATGAAGCTACAAAAACCTSTAAAACCAGTTTCTCACAGGACTGACTGCTGGTGACTAGTTGATGAAGAACATTTTGAGGCCATCTCTGAATTGTCTCAAAACATTTGTCCTATTTTGAACTTTTAACTTTTTATTTTTCTCAAAATAGTCAGAGTTGTGTAGATCTCAATTAATCCGGTAGGATAAATCATAAAAGTGGGAGTGACGTATTCAGACTGATTGAATATTTTTTACCAATGTTTCAGGTCACCAACATGTTGCAGCCCAGGGAGGTACAGGCTTTAGATTACCAAAACCCAGTAGTCCAGCTCTGTCCAAGCCAGTTGATACTGAATGAGTCACTGTAGCTTTGATGTAAAAGAGGATTTTTTTATAAAACAATTTAATAAATGTGAGCTTGAGATAAGCTACAGTAGGTAAAACGTGATCATCAGGTTCTTCTGTTGGACACAGTTTCCTCTGAACCAATAAATAGATCTGATGTTAAATGTGAAATAATTATATTTATCAATAATCAAACAAGSCCTTTTCCAAAAACAATAAAGACAGTTAGTTTAGTTCAGTTTGTACCACTGGTTCTGGTAACTCTCCCACCACACAGGAAGAAAGAAAGTAAAATGTTTCTGATCACAAACAATCCTGTTTCTGAAAGAGTTTGGATGTTTCAACTAATGATAAAAAATAAAACGTGTCTGTTGTTTTAAAGGTTGTTTTCTTAGTTTGAGTTTTTGTCAAGCAGAAGATTTTAAGGTGATTGTTCACCAGGTCAAGTTTTAAAACACCAACGATCTTAATGTGAAATATKTTATTTTTTTAGTTTAGTGTCATATTTAAGACGCTTCACTCAATCATTAAAATAATTATAAAAAAAGTGATCCTGAATGTTGGTGTCTGTCAGACCGGACTCTCAGGACCTGCAGGGATCTCCTCTGCTTTGCTTCATGGCTCCATGTTTGCTTTACAGGTGATTTTAATGTTGATCTAAAAGGTCCTGAATGGACCTGCAGCCTTATGTCTCCCCCAGGTCCCTTCAAAGTAGGCTGGTCCACAGAGGTGATCAGGTCTTTAGTTGTTCTGAGGTTCAGGCTGGTCCACAGAGGTGATCAGGTCTTTAGTTGTCCTGAGGTTCAGGTTGGTCCACAGAGGTCATCAGGTCTTTAGTTGTCCTGA
>NW_013952788.1:625949-626208 GCF_001266775.1 Austrofundulus limnaeus
ACTGGTCCACAAGGATTTGGGACCTGTTTCTAGGTAAGCAGCTTTCTTGTTGTCATGGTTACTATACATTGCAACATTCAGTTATATTAACTGGCAGCTCTAGTATGGTAGAGTTGTTTGTCTTATGTGGCTCTGTGACCAACTGCTGGTCCTTCCATGGTCCATCCTGCCTCTTTAACAATGACCACATGAAGAAGCATCAACTTTTCTGACCTGAACAGGAAAAAGGAGATAAAAAAGATGGATGGATGGATGGATG
>NW_013952788.1:627153-630383 GCF_001266775.1 Austrofundulus limnaeus
GATGGATGGATGGATGGATGATGTATGTGTGAATGGATGGATGGATGATGGATGATGGATGGATGGATAGATGGATGATGGATGGATGGATGGGTGGATGGATGGATGGATGGATGGATGGATGGATGGATGATTGTATGTATGTATGGATGGATGGATGATGGATGGATGGATGGATGGATGGATGGATGGATGGATCATGTATCAGTCAGGTTAATCCCTAACCTTTGGTTGTGAAATGTTCATCAGTGTCTCCATCAGTAAACATGATCACAGCTCCTGACTGCAGTTATTTGTAGAGAACTATAAGAAGTGGTTACGTTGGTTAACCTTTGACCAGAWGTAAATTTTGTGTTTCTCATTGTGCAAAGTGTCTTTTTAGCTCCTGTTAATGTTTGATGATTTTCTAAAAATCTGCATCTTATTTTGCTTCCTTTTAAAAACACCGTACAACTTTTCCAGAAACAGGATTTTTGGTGTGACAGCCAAAGTTGTGGAACATTTGTAGTAAAATCCTTTCAAATGTTCTGATTGGTTGAAAAGTGAAGAAAGTTAAAATGACCRTTTTCCAGCTGATTCCTCGTTTACCTCCACTTCAAGAACTTGTTGTACCACCTCCACAGCAGCCTCCTTAAGTTCAACCTTATCAATCTAAACAAATGCAAATGAAGTGGAACACGTAAGCAGAGCTGAAAGGTCTACTGTACTCCCTACAGAAAGAACAAATCCACACGAGAGATGTTATTTTTATTTACCTGCACTTCTACAACAGGCTTTGAGACGTCTACTGATGTTTCCTGCAGAATAAAACTGGTTTATATTCTGAACACATGTAGATAACAATAAAACACACTGATTGTTTATCATTCAGCTCCTTTATGGATGCAGAGTTACACCAATAAATATGTATGCTGTTAGCTTAAAACATCTAAGAAGGTTAAATGGAGTCTCTGAATTACCTGGATGTCTACACCTGGTTGTATCTCTACTTCATTWGTTGGCTGTGGAGAATCCTTGATTGTCTGTGGGCAGTGAAGGAATTCTTATTTTAAAAGGGGGTATTATATTTCCATATTCTTCAATTCTTTATCATAGTCTATCTAAACACCTTGAAATTAGCTTCTGTCTCATTAAGACCTCCTACTATTTCTAACACTCCCACTTCAGCACATCTTCACAACAATGCTTTTTGGGGTGCGRTGTTTCTGGTMCAGCTCCAGGGAGGAGCTTTACGTAAATAGGCAGAGCTTTGTAGCAGCAAGTGTTTAGGCAGCTCCACATGACYACCACAGGAGATTCAAGGATTTCTCAAACATGAATGAGTCAAAGCAACACTCTGAGTGTGTTTTTGATTGGGCATGACATTATAAAATCATATAAAAATCTTAAAAGTAGATTTTGCATAATATCCCCACTGTAGGATAAAACCACAGGTCAGAAGAAATGTCCACGGCTTCTTTAAACTATGAAAAACTGGTGTTATAACAGGCTTGAATTGTTAGCTTGTGAATGTCATGAACTAATTAAAGATTAGACAGATTAGATTTAGATGAAGCACAGTACGACTTGTCAACAATACACCAAATTTCAACAAAAATCAGAAAGATATTGGGATGCATTTATGTCACAAAAACTACAATTTTAAAAGTATTACCACTGAAAAATGTCAGATGACATTTTGGGAAAACTTACAATAACTAAAAAATATAATTAAAAGTTCCTGTGACAGTCAAACAGTTATTACATTATGAGATAAAAAAGAATAAGTACAGACCCTCATCACATGTCAGAGGGGAGTGGCTCCTCAGGCTTGAACACAAACAGTAATTCAATGTACCGTATAATGGGGTCAAACAGCCAATGGTACAGTTGTATCGTGTCCTGCACTAAGTCAGCCTACAGCTGTTGTAASCCGCTCGTGACATCTGGCAGTTTGGCACAGTGTCAACGCTGACTTGAAATGTTTGATTGAGGAAAGACAGGCAAGCCTGCTGGCCATGGGGAGACCTCAAAATGACACAGGACAGCCAAAGACACATGTTGTGTTTGGTTTGTCTGGTTGAAACACTACCAGGGTGCTGTCTCAGGTGGAGTAAAAAAAGGAAAAAAAAAACACGTTGTGTCATCAGAATTCCCCAAAATCACTACCAGAGGTGACCTGAAGTTATACCCTATTGTTCCCCACAACTCCACCATAATGACTGGACTGGTCCTCCTTCTTGGGCAACACTATACAACACACACTGGTCCTGGTCATCCTTGATAATGCAGAACACAGATTCATTCCTGAACATGATGCTATGCCACTCATCATCAGTCCATGCCTCCTGGTTTCAGTACTCCAAATGCAGCTGTCTCTGCTCTGGTATTTATRTCAGCCCACTCATKGGCTGGTRAAGGTAGTCCGGCTGATGTCACTCATAGAGACACAGTGAGGGAAGACACAAAGACGTATAGAGTTCWATAACTGAATCAACAAGGTGGGTGCAGATGTCAAAGGCTTCTGTAAAGCTTATTGTCAAATACAATCACCATCCACTGGTGTTTTCTGTATTGTATGACAGGAACCTTCATGATTTTGATTCATGAACGAAGATATGCGTGGGTGGTAGACATGATCCTTCCCCTCCCTACCTACCTACCCCCATCCTTTATCGTGTGTCTGTCCCCAGACGAGGCCACGGAGTCGGAATAGAGAACTGAACTCTATMCAGAGATCTGGACTCTGGGAAACTGCATTCTAGGGATAACATCAGTTGGACTATGGAGGTCTCTGTATGGGGCAGGCACTTGCCCTTGACGTCACCGGTTCCACCACAATCCCTTCCCCCGTCCATATTTGTTATCCTGTAACACCCCCCTGCATCCCCTCCCTGCTTAGCTGCCTCTGCTTCTATCTGGAGTAGTTTTTTTTCTCAAACAATGCTCGTGTGCTTACGTTTGCTAAACACAAGATCAAAATTCTTTTTTTTTTTTAACTCATCCTTCCTACGTGTGTGTGTATTCCAAACTGCAAGGCAGCACACGTCGTTGCGCAGGGCCCTGGACATTCATTCCCCTGTGTCTGTCATGTGTATGTGTTTCTCCGGACGGATGTTCAAAACTGCAAATTTCGTTCTGCATCACATCTTGATGTTGTGTTTGAATGACAATAAACGATTCTTGATCTTGATTTGTTTAGATGCCCTCACATATGCAGCTATGGGTTAGGCAGCTGTATGGTACACTTA
>NW_013952788.1:633250-634920 GCF_001266775.1 Austrofundulus limnaeus
ATTTTTTTCTTATAAAGGGCTAAATAAAACACAAATATTGGTGGTAATTTTTGACTGTGTAACTTTACAAATGGCACCCCGTACAGGTTTGGCAGGAGGTGAGTCTTCAACATCATCATTTTCAAAAAGTTGTGTTGTGGTCGTCTACATGAAAACAGTTGAGGAGACTCTAAGATGCTGTTTCCTTGWGGACATGAGGCTGAGACTAATTTTTGGGGGGATGAAACTCTAGTGTGGACTGCTGCAGAACTTTATTTTACACGTCTTTGTTTTATCAGACTGTAGAGCTGGGCTGATCCTAGACACTGTTGTATAAATTGTATCTTTTTGAATCCTAAAATGTTTTTCTTCAAATCAGAGAGTTACCGTTTCATAAAACTACTGCTTCAGTCAGGAAGCAGCAGTTTGGATGTTTCTGTCACCTCAAGACAAATCAGCTTTTGTTCAGCCAGTAACCAGACGAGCTGTGGTCAGCTTGAGAAGAATAATCGACTGTAGCTCTGATGCAGGCCTGGTACTGGCTCTATGCTTCTGGTTTTCTTAAATCCACACATCGTGTTTCACTAATGCAGTCCACTGAGGAACAGCCTGAGTGTCTCCATCAACAACTGTGCCTTAAAACCATAAATCATTTTTTATTACCTTTGGACGGAAGAATTTATTCAAAGTATTTTTAGCTGATTTTCCTTTTGAGGCCTCAGGATCTTTTGRTTCTTCTTTAGTTGCTGGTTTTGCAGGTTTGGTTGTCGATTCTCCTTTGGATTCCAGTTTGGGTGGTTCTGGAGGAGGCGGTGGTGGGGCAGGCATTCCCTTTGGTACTGCAGGGACTTCAGATATTTGTGCAACCTATGAAAACAGAGAAGGGTCGTTATCATACTGAGTTTCAATGAAATCTGATCTATTCCATAGTATTTGTTCATATTTTTAACAGCAGGTGTTTTAGTAACATCAGGTCTCACTGAGCTGGGACTAATGGACGAACAGCACTTAGTCTGAGAGACAAAGGCTTCAAAATTTCAAACTTGGTCCCAGTATTTTTACATCAGTTGTTTCTTCCTCAAAAGGCATCTTGGATGTATCCCAGTCTTACAAAGAGCTCTAAAAAGACACGTCCAGCTCCAAAAACCACATCAGTGATACATAATAATGAGGGTATGATGTTGGAGTGTTTGACAAAACGATGCACACGACCTAAAATACACTGTTACAGAACATACGTTTTAAAAAACCAATCAGTGCAAACTGCAGCTGCACGGCTCCACTGCAGTTCAGAGAGACCGCAACAGAAAAGTTGTGAATTTTCTCATAATTTTGATAAATCAGCTACACTCCAGCAGTCAGAGCTCAGTGAGATAGAACTTCAAGTGACAGACAGTAGATGTGTTTCCATGTTTAACACAAAAAAACAACTGTTATTTAGTAAAAGTAGCACCGCAGAACCAGCTAGAAGTGTTTGATAAATCAAACGTTTGATGGGCTGTATGCTCACAGTAGTGGTTGCTGCAGGTTGGGTCTCCTTCAGGGGCTGTTTTGCAACAAAAAAAGGAAGCAGTTAAAGATGCACAGCTAACCTAAAGCAAACAAAGATTAGTTAAGAAGTTGGTGTACATGATTACTGTGGAGGATCGAATCTGACATAATTAAAAGTAAAATCAGAAATATGTAAATGG
>NW_013952788.1:636064-638359 GCF_001266775.1 Austrofundulus limnaeus
TGAATGCCTTGCTATTGGGCAAGTTGTAATTATTCTATCTATTCAGCTAGTACAGGTTACGTTTAACGCTGCCAGGAGACGTAGGGAAATAAACACAATGTTAAACTACGCAGCAGAAAGGCGAGGACGAGGGACGAGGCAGGAAAGCAGAAACAGCTGAACGTCACGTGAGGTAAATATGCGCTACGTCAGAATTTATTCAGCAAACGTGTTTCCATCTCCTGTTTTGCACATTAGCCACTTTGTGAATCATCCAAAAACCACCTCAAGCGAGCGTAAAAACTTTTTTGCTAACTGAGGATTTTTTTTCGAATTTTGCTGTTTCCATCTGACTTTTTTTTCCGCATTTTTAATGTGACACTTCTAAATGCTCATCAAAAAGCTTTGATGGAAACACGGTCTGTGTCTCCTAAATGTTTACATTTAATTAGTTTTATTATTTTTTCCCACAAGTCTTTTTGTTTCCATGTGTTGCTTTAACATTTCTGTTTCCTGTATTTACGTTACATCATGTAGTTCTGCCTCGTTGAGCAAATAAGGTGCAGTAGTTAGCTTAAAGTTTAGCTTAAAACAAAGGTACACCTAAGTGTTTTCTGTCTTGCTTTTGTTATAAACTAAACTTTAAGCTAAACTGAGGCAGCACCAGCATGCCCATGGATCCTGCTCCTTCCTGTCTGTTGACTATTATGTTTTTTATTGTTCAATCAAACACAAAAGCAGTTTCAATTAAAAAAAATCAGAGATCAGCTGATTAAAGTTTGAAACATGTCTGAGCAGACCTGTAAAACTCAGCTCTCAGTCTGTTAGCATGTTAGCAATATCTGGGGCGACCCCCGGCTACAGCCTGGGTCTCCATGCCGCAGATCGAGTGCTTCTCCCCGGTCAAAGGACAGCGAGTCGGGTTGGTCACTTGAGCTCAGTGTCCCGTGGGAGGAGCTAAACCTGCTGTGCCTAGAGGCACGTTATCAGCCATAAAACTGATTGATAAGAGCCTTCCAACATACTGGGAGGTAGAGGAGGGACAGTCTGCACACAATGTATGGGACTGATAACCTCTAATAATGGTCATTTAATGTATTAATTCTATTTGAAATGAGTGAACCGGGAAATAACGTCAGTCTGCACTAACCAATAGGGACACGTCTTACAGTAGTTCCTCCTTAGGCCCCACCCTAGATGTCCATGTTCTCTGGGTTCAAAACATTTTTGAGTTCAACCAAAAACTTAGAGCATCAACCAAACGTTTGAGACTCAAACAAAGATTTCTGACGGGAAAAAAAAAAGTTTCTGTTTCGCAAAAAACTTTTTGATGGAATTTTTTCATTAAAATTGCTTTTTTGTTTGGTTGAAAATATATTTTTTCATTGAGAAAAAATTGATAGAATATTTTTGTTCGTTGAAACTGCTTCTTTGTTTGATTGAACAATATAAAATAAAATACCCTCCTCAGTTGACCAATAGGGGAGGAGCTTACCCAGGAAAGACCACCCACCTTATTTGCATAACGAGGCAGAAATGAACACGGTAAAGTAAAACAGGACACAGATATATGAAAAAACAACACATGGAAATAACACTTAAATATAATCAAAGAGACACATGTACAAGTAAAAAGAAAAACAACAAATATATATGTTTTTAAAACAGTAAGATGTAAATGATGTGCTAAAATATATAATTTATTGAAACTAAGCCGGGAAAATAAATATGAAGGTTATTTAAATTATAAAACATGAGGTAAAGTTCTTCTTTTTAATTTCATTGGTAAATTTCTGTTGTATTTATTTTTATTGGTCCATTTCTACACATTTCTGCTTTTATTTTTAATTATGTYAGAAACGGTCCTCCACACTTCTCAGCATAAACCAGTAAAACTTAAAACTTAAAAGCACATTTCACACACAGTTTCACAGTTTTCAGCTGCATCTAGAAGCAGCTTGTGTTTGTCGATTAGTCCTTGACGTTTTATTTTATTTTTTACAATAAAAGTTTAGGGATTGGAAAAAAAAGTGATAATAAACACTTAGAGTGAAAATAAAAGGATAAAGTGATCTCTGATCATCTGTTCACCTGATCTTTTGTGGCATCGGGAGCAGCTGCCTCCTTTTTGGGTGTTTTAGGAGTTACCTGCAAAACAACAGAAGCAGCGTCAGCAGAAAAACAACGGCAGCAGGAGAAGCTGTAGATTTAAACTCTGAGGTACAGTACAGGTGCTGGTCATAAAATTAGAATATCATGAAAAAGTAGATTTATTTCAGTAATTCCATTTAAAAAGTGAAACTTGTATATTATATT
>NW_013952788.1:639359-643874 GCF_001266775.1 Austrofundulus limnaeus
TTTACAGATATAAATTACAATGGCAGCTCTAGGACAAAGTATGCAGGAGGAGAAGCATGGCAAAGTTCAGATGACTTGGATGGGAAACGAATCACAATAGTACTGACAAATCATTAAAAAATATATAAAAATCAGGAAAGATACAGTTCAAGGAATACAGTTAAAAAGATGTGTCTTCAGCCTGCTCTTAAAGAGAGCAACAGTCTCTGCAGCCCTCACATTCTCAGGCAGACCGGTCCACAGATGAAGGTGTTGAAAAGAAGCCTCTCTGTATGTGTGTGTATGTGTGTGTATGTGTGTAACTGTTAATAGTCCAGTTTCAGAGGATCTCAGGGTTTTTGGCGGTTCATATGGTAATAACAGTTCAGCCAGATAAGATGGTGCAAGACAATTAAGACATTTAAAAACCAGTAAAAGAAACTTAAAATCAATTCTAAGACATACAGGGCGTCAGTGCAATGATTTTAAAACAGGTATAATATGAGCCTGCCTTCTGGTCTTGGTTAGCACACGAGCAGCGGAGTTTAACAACAGCTGCAGACTAGACAGATTTTTCTTAGGACGACCAGAAAGCAGTGCCTTAGTCTAATCTAATCAACTAGAAAAAAAAGAATGTATTAAAATCTCAGTATTGGCTGAAGACTGAAGAGGGCGGACTCTGGCTAYATTTTTCAAAYRATAAAATCCTGTTTAAACAGTCTGTTTAATATGTGGAAGAAAATTAAGCTCAGAATCAAAAATAACCTCCAGACTTCTGACTTGTTTGGAAGGATAAAAAGATGCAGCTTGTAATTTTGAAATTGTCTTTTCATTTTGATCATCCAGTACAATAATTAGAACTTTTGTTTAGTCTTGATTAAACTGGAGAAAGTTCTGATCCGTCCATGTCTTTATGTCTGAAATACATTTAAGAAGTACAACAACTGGCTGTGGGTCATCACGAGACATGGAAATATTTAGCTGTGTGTCATCAGCATAACTGTGGAAGCTTATTCCATGACTCCTGATGATCCCGCYCAGTGGCAGCATATACAGATTAAAAAGTAAGGGACCTAAGATAGACCCTTGGGGGACACCTGAGGAGCAACTTTTCATATTTACTAAAAAGATCTGTCTAAAAGACAGGAGCTGACCCACTGCAGAACAGTACCTGAAAGGCCAACCAAATGTTTTAGTCTATTTAAAAGTATTTGGCACAAACTGCAAATAAACTCCTGAAAATATGACTAAAAGAAAAGAAAATTAAACTTCAAGCTCAGTTTAAATGTCTTCTTTTAATAAAGAGTTTTATCATAATAAAAATGTAGAATGCTTCTGTGGTTGATGATTAAAACAAACCATTTTAAAGTATAGCTGCAATATATGCAAGACATTACAGACAGTACAGGATTCAACTAGAGCAGGGCTATTCAACAGGAGGCCCGCGGGCTGGATGTGGCCACGAGTGACCAAAATGTGGCCTCAGAGAGGCCACATTTGTTAGCATCAGAGAGGCTAGTGACTAGCATGGATAAGCTGGTGTTAGCATCAGAGAGGCTAGTGACTAGCATGCCTACTAGGCTGTTCACCTACTAGACACTTATTTGTTGAATAAATAAATCTTTCCTTATAAACTAAAAAGAAAAATTGTCAGGACTGAAGTCAGGACTCAGGAGAACTGGTTAATACTTTTATATTTACTGCTTACTCTTTAATTAAATGAGTTACAACACCTAATTTCCCTCTGGGATCAATAAAGTATGTTTGAATTGAACTAATTTATATAAATATACTGTATGTTTTACTTACGTTAATTTATTTCTTTTAATGTTTTTTTCAATCACCATWTATGTGTATTTGCTCTCTGTGGTTTGCCCTGAAACATTTTTCTTTTTTATTAAAAAACACAAAAAAAACAGCCTTATTGTAATTTTTGTGAGTTAAGTTTTGTCTTTTGTGCTGTTTTACAGAAAACAGTTTGTTTGAGTTGTTATTTGATCCTCATTCCAACACAGTGAAATGTTTAATTCACTTTTATGAAGAGTCTGAAATCTGACTGATTCCAGGTCTGTAGAGCTAAATATATAGTCTGAAGAATGATGTCATCTTTAGATCTAGGCCAGTATGATGTCATGTCTGGATGTTCTTGTAAAACGTGCCCCAAAACTCATAAAGGAAATATTTGGATTTGTATTTTTATAAAAGTTATTCTCTGCAGAATGTCTTAAACATTCTCTTATAGTTAATGTGTTTTTAAAATAATGTTTCCATTTATCACAAAGACAGTAGTTGTGCTTTTCATTGGTTTTTAAATGYAAAAACAATAGAATATTTCCATTTACATGTATGTGTGTGCATGTTCTGTTAGCAAAATATCTTCTGAATCACAGTTGAATATCTAGAACATTTAAAATGGCCAACACATCTAATCAACTTTAGTCTACACAAGAAAGAAGGGATCTCTGTAAATATAGATATAGATATAGATACAGTATACAGCATCTATATAGATATAGATATATCTATATAGATATAGATGTATCTATATAGATATAAGTATATCTGTAGATATTGAGCAGTTTGTTGTGGTGGTAGCTGACAGTCATCCACAAACAGAGAGCTCACAGCTCATGGAAGAAATTGTAATTATTTGATTTTGTCCATGAGATCTTTGTTAAGACTCAGTTAATAACTTCTGATCCTTCCTTCTGTCTATTGGTCTTATTTCTTATAGAAACTGTATTTCCACAGAGCAGAGCYACAGTCAGCTCTTTTTAAGGACGTCTCACAGTGTTTGAGAGAAAAAAGGTGAAACTAGACTGTTCCTCACCTGCTGAGGATCAGGGGGAACCTGACCCACGTTCAGCTGATCCTCACTCGAGCTCTGCTTTTCTTTTTCTTTCACCGTCTCATCGTCAGCCGCTTTCTTTTTGAACAGTTTGCCAAAAACGCGACGCTTCGACTCTTTTCCCTTCTTGACCAGTTCCACGCTGGAGGTCTCCTCCAGGATTTCAGAGGCCACGTCCAGGATTTCAGAAACCTCTCGGGTGGCGGCAGATTGGGCCTCGGGTTCGACGGCTGTACCATCAGTGGTTTCTGTTGGGGGCTCTGGAGACTGAGGCTCCTCATTCTGATGGACTGTGATGTCACTTTTCACTGCAAATACAAAAATAAAACTGTGATCAAAAGAATCCATTCACTTNCACATTGTTTAAATATTGCACATTGTTTAAATATTGCACATTGTTTAAATATTGCACATTTTGTATTGAAGTATGTGGATTATGCTGGTGTTGCAGGTGATCATTACAAAATTAAGTGTCCCACAGATGTATTTATTTCACAGCAGGTGAGTTCCTCGTTGATTGTAAATCCAGAGTCAGTGTGTGTGACAGTTCATTAAGGTGATGCTTTCAGGAAGAAGCTCTTCTTGAATCTGTTTCTTCTTGTTCTGCTGCACCTGTAGCTCCTTCCTGAGGGCAACAAGTCAAACAGTTCAGAGCCTGGGTGTGTGTGTGTTTGTTGTGTTACTAAAATATCTCATGAACCACTGCACCAATAATAAACCTCTCAGAGAATAATCATTGAATTTCCACCTGACTGATAAAACATTGGATTTAACTTAATCCAACCATAAAATACACTCCAGGATATATTTCAGTCAGTTGGACACAGGTGGGCAAACGTCTGCTAACAGAGGAACCAGCTTCTCATTTAGTGCGTTGGTGTTCTTGCTAACTGTAGAAATTGTTAGCAGACAGAATAACTTCCACTAAATAAAGTTCTGCTAATATAAAGTCCACTAAAATTCATTTGTAAAACTTTTATTTTCATGCCATTTATCCCAAAATAAATAAAAACTATGCTGTTGAAGAAATTTATTGTGGTTTGCTTATATACTGATCTTAATGACACTACACATGGTTTAGTCTTATTATTATTAGAACTGTAATATCTGTTAAATGTGATTATTTCTGTGGTTTTCTGTAGATACATGCCTGAACACAGATTCAACACACAACTCAACTGTTAATCTTCATTACGTCAGATTATTTCTGTCTGAGCATGGCTCCAGCGTTGTTAGGGACCACTTCCTGATGATGTAATAAAGTAGGCGGAGTCACGTCCTGTCCATCCTGTTATATTGAATGAACTGCTGTAAAACGAGGCCTGAACGCAGATAAATCTGAACACACAATATATTCTTTCACTCTCTTTATATGTTCACAGCTGTTTACAGTGGTAGGGCAGCTGATTTGGGACTGGAGAGTTGCCGGTTTGATTCCCTGCCATGCCAATGCTGGTGGGCAATAAACTTTTTTTCCTGTGCAGCATCAGCTAACACAAAAATGTCTATCAGTCAGTTTGACAGGTGCACAACTACAATGTGGTGTGCTGAAAGTCATGAACAGCACACCATGAGATGATAGTTTGAACAAATCACAACTCCATCAATCCTAATCTGAGCTTAATCTGAATCTAACAATCCTTCCATTCAATCTATAAACGCTGCAGTGACTGTTTCCTCCTGAGACC
>NW_013952788.1:644874-646484 GCF_001266775.1 Austrofundulus limnaeus
GCCGCTAACCGCTCCAGCGAGAGCTGCAGATCACGTTCCGATGAAGCCAACAGGACCACATCATTCGCAAAAAGCAGAGATGCTATCCTGAGACCACCGAAACGGATCCCCTCAATGCCTCGGCTGCACCTAGAAATTCTGTCCATGAAAGTAATGAACAGAATTGGTGACAAAGGGCAGCCTTGGCGGAGTCCAACTCTCACCGGAAACGAGCCCGACTTACTGCCGGCAATGCGGACCAGACTCTGACACCGGTCGTACAAGGACCTGACAGTTAAAACTACAAGCAGTTAAAGATAAAATGATGAAAGTTAAAATAAAATTGGTTTAAAAATTTGGCAAGTCAGAAATGTTACAATATCTGTGTTAATCAGGAGGCATGATGTGCTCTTTTTGTTTTTGATATTGTTCAATTATCAGTACTTTTATAGGGTTCTGTTTGTTCATGATTAAATACAGCAAAAATAAACTAATTCAAAGGTAACAGATCTTTGTAATACTTGGTTTATTTACAGAATGACTTTATTTGCTGGATGTTCGGCCCCTCAGCTGTTGACCTGCAGTAACTGTGGCCCCTCGGAGCAGTTTAGTTGAATAGTCCTGCTATAAAATGTTGACATGGGGATTTTCAGTATTTTAAAAAAGCAAGTACACGTGCTCTGAGAGCCACATGA
The DNA here is from genome assembly GCF_001266775.1 of Austrofundulus limnaeus. Taxonomy (NCBI): domain Eukaryota; kingdom Metazoa; phylum Chordata; class Actinopteri; order Cyprinodontiformes; family Rivulidae; genus Austrofundulus; species Austrofundulus limnaeus. The sequence goes on from NW_013952788.1 coordinate 645,549, forward strand.
CCACAAATGTGACATCAGTAGAAAGCCCAGGATGTCCTCTTTACAGCAGAGTGGGACCAACATAGATTGTAATGTTTAAAATATAGGGATGAATACCACGTTCCCCACAGAGGACAAAATGAACTGATAGAAGTTAAAGTCTGRTCTGCTGTCGGCTCGTCTCACAGTTCAGACACCAGTGTGCGTTTGGATCTATGAAACACTGAACTGGTCTCTGAAACTCTTTCTGAAGTAAACAGTGACAGTGAAAATGACTTGTGTGTCTCCAGGGTCAACATTACAGCTCAAACCTTTCAGGCAGCAGGATGAGGGAAACATGGCTGCCGCTGCAGGACACAGACCACACCGTGACAAACAGTCACTCCTGGTGTGAGTCACAGACTACACCTAAAGTTTACATGAGATCTGACACCAGCAGGGAGTCACTGTGTTTACTCAGACTTATCACAGTCAAACATGGCTCCTCAAACACATCAGCTCATTAGTTTCCCACCAAGAAAGGAGATAATAATACACATTCACAGATATGTTTCTCAATGTTGTCTTTTGTGATAAATAGTTTTAGTTAAAGTAGATTATTCATTTAAAATAAAACAAAAACTCACCGTCTGTCTCCAGTCCATTAGGTGTGATGTTTGCAGGGAGACCGTTCACTTGCTTCTCAGAAATTGTTCCGTTCTCAAAGAAAAAACACCAAAATATATAAAAATACAATCAACGATAAGATAATGGAACTGATTTATCAATAAATTTGCAGAGTTAGGTAGTGACTATTTACTCAGTTACATTTACTTGAGTGATTTTAAGAAAAATGTACTTTTAGGAGTACTTTTACTACACTTTACTTTTTACTTTTACAAGAATAAATTTATTATGAAGTATCAATACTCTGAGCAAAATGTCTGAATATTCTACCTGCTGCGAGTAACTTTACTG
>NW_013952788.1:647484-648231 GCF_001266775.1 Austrofundulus limnaeus
AGGTACATACCTGACCCTGACCACTGACACTAACACCAGCCTCACAGGTACATACCTGACCCTGACCACTGACACTAACACCAGCCTCACAGGTACATACCTGACCCTGGCCACTGACACCAGCCTCACAGGTACATACCTGACCCTGACCACTGACACCAGCCTCACAGGTACATACCTGACCCTGACCACTAACACCAGTCTCACAGGTACATACCTGACCCTGACCACTAACACCAGTCTCACAGGTACATACCTGACCACTGACACCAGTCTCACAGGTACATACCTGACACTGACCACTAACACCAGTCTCACAGGTACATACCTGACCCTGACCACTGACACTTACACCAGTCTCACAGGTACATACCTGACACTGACCACTAACACCAGTCTCACAGGTACATACCTGACCCTGACCACTGACACTTACACCAGTCTCACAGGTACATACCTGACCCTGACCACTAACACCAGTCTCACAGGTACATACCTGACCCAGACCACTGACACTAACACCAGCCTCACAGGTACATACCTGACCCTGACCACTAACACCAGTCTCACAGGTACATACCTGACCCTGACCACTGACACTAACACCAGTCTCACAGGTACATACCTGACCCTGACCACTAACACCAGTCTCACAGGTACATACCTGACCTAGACCACTGACACTAACACCAGCCTCACAGGTACATACCTGACCCTGATCACTGACACTAACACCAGCCTCACAGG
>NW_013952789.1:0-1327 GCF_001266775.1 Austrofundulus limnaeus
CCTCTTGGGACCTCAATGTGGTTTTTGAGGCTCTCTGCAACCCTCCATGTGAGCCCCTAGAGTCTGTAGAGTTGAAGTTTCTTTCATARAAAGTTGCTTTGCTTCTGGCTTTAGCTATAGCTAAACGAGTCGGGGACCTCCACGCTCTTGTCAGTGAACCCCTCCTGTATCCAGTTTTCTACTAATGACTAAAGTGGTTTTGCACCCTAACTCTGCGTATGTGGATAGGTAATACCTTCTAGTTACAGCTCTGTCTATAGYGCTTTTGAGCTTTCATCCTCCCCCTTTTGCATCCAAGGAGCAAAAGAGGCTGCATCTTCTGTGCCCCGTACGTGCACTACACACTTACATCAGCCGCACGCAGGATCTAAGATCATGTGATCAGCTGTTTGTGGCTGTTGCTAACGCACACAGAGGTAAAGCTCTTTCTAGACAAAGACTCTCTCACCTGATTGTGGAGGCCATCTTGCTAGCATATAGCAGCAAAAACCTTCCAATCCCTCTTGGAGTTAAAGCTCACTTCACCAGGGGTGTAGCGGCATCCTGGGCCCTTTTTAAAGGGGTACCTGTAAGTGGCATTTGTGTTGCGGCCAGCTGGGCCTCACCAAACACATTTATAAGATTCTACAGCCTGGATGTAACAGCCCCTTCAGTGGCTCATTCTGTACTTTCTGCTGGGTCCAAAGCCATGTATTAAGTACAGTACTGTACTTACTCAGGCACACTACTTAACTCAGGTCTGATACTGCTCTGCGGGGCACTTTGACAAGTCCCATTCACAACAAGTGTGTTGTACTGAGAGAAATGACTGAAAAGAAATGTATGGTTATGAATATAACCACGGCTCCTTGAAGGAATGGAARGAAGTYCAACACCTTGTTTGCCCTGCATCACACTGGGCTCGGTGAAGGGCGGTATCTAACTGAGTAATGACGCTGGTGACGCCGAACTTATAGGGTGGGGGTGGAGCCTTTRACCAGACYTTCAACGTCACCACGTCACTGGTCTAAAGACATGATTAGAGGTGGCTTCAGCCAGGTGTGCGAAGGGCGCGTGTCCCATAAACAACAAGTGTGTTGTACTTCGTTCTATTCCTTCAAGGAATCTCMGTTATATTCATAACCTTACATCTTTATGTCATTAAGACATGCTTGTAGTTTAAGTACCATATTTTTGGTCTATAAGCCACACCGGACTATAAGCTGCACCCCCAACATAAAAAAAACAGTACACCCAAAATTGTCGTCAAAAAAGTGATTTCAACATCACATTTATTATTTAAGAAAAAGGTAGGCAAGTTCACCGGCACATAATAATAATAATAATA
>NW_013952789.1:3123-5399 GCF_001266775.1 Austrofundulus limnaeus
AAATGGGGAGTCATCCAAGTTTTTATGTTGTTAAGACATGCTTTTAGTTTAAGTAACTGGTTGGATTCATCAGATTTCATGGATAAATATAAATGAGTATCATCAGCATAACAATGAAAATTTACCCCACGTTGTTTAATAACTTTTCCTAATGGAAGCAAATATAAAGTAAAGTGGATTAGTCCAAGCACTGAACCCTGAGGAACTCCATGACTAACTCTGGTGTAAGCAGAAGATTCATTAACATTAACAAACTGGAATCTGTCAGTTAAATAAGACTCAAACCATTTTAGAGCTGTTCCTGTAATTCCAATATCAAGTTCAAGTCTACGTAATAAAATATTGTGATCAGTTGTATCAAATGCAGCACTGAGATCTAACAGGACAAGAATGGACACAAGTCCACTGTCTGAGACCATGAGAATATCCTTAATAACTTTCACCAGTGCTGTTTCTGTGCTACGATGAYCTCTAAACCCTGACTGAAACTCCTCATAWAGATTATTTCTATCCAGATGTTCACATAGTTGATTTGCAGCTATTTTCTCAAGAATTTTTGAGATGAATGGGAGATTAGAAATAGGTCTATAGTTGGCCAGAACTCCTGAATCAAGATCAGGTTTCTTTAGTAAAGGTTTAATTACAACAACCTTAAAGCTCTGTGGCACATAACCATTCAATATAGGTAAATTAGCTACATCTAAAATATGGATATTAATTAAGGGAAATGCTTTTTTGAACAGTCTTGTTGYGATAGGATCTAGCAGGCATTTTGATGGTTTGGATGAAGCTATTATTTTAGATAATTCAGAGAGGTCAACGGGACAAAAACTGTCCAGACATAAATCAGATTCTAGTGACACTAAAGCTGCCTCATCTGACAGAGAACCAGAGACAGTAGCAGGAAGTTTGGCATGAATTTTATTTCTTATTAAAACTATTTTATCTATGAAGAATCTCATGAAGTCATCATTACTTAGAGTTATAGGGATACATGGCTCAACAGAGATAGGACCGCTCGTCTGTGAAGACGACAGTGCCTCTCAGCTAAATTCTCACTGGGGAATCAGGAGTTGAAGCAGTCTGTTTAAAACCCCTTCACGCCAACGGGGAAACCGCATAGCCGGAAARGGCTAGCACCTGGTCTATCCAACTTTGAAACCTTCCTGTCGGAAATTTTATTCTGAAATCCGGGTCCAGTTTGGCTTCGCCTTCTTTCTATGGCTTGACACGGATGGACGTGGGTCTGAGCTACACGCCTTGAGGGTCCCCGTGTTGATGGGCCTAAAACAGATTTTCTAAGCAGAAACCTGAAATACCTGGACAGGTGACTGACCTCATCTTTAAAGGTAAAAGCTGGCTGTGTCATGAACTTCGCTGTCTGGCTGAACGCCGAGCAYAGAACACTGTGCCTCTTTGTCTAAACCCACATTTATTTAAGTTAAAAGTTAGGGAAAGCTAACACCTTACTTTCCTCCCTTATCTTAAAACCTACCTTGCCGACCAAGTTAATTGCCTCAAATGTCTGGTTTTAAACATCTACTTGATGTTTGTGTTCTATTTAAAGTGCCTGTGGTTGACAATTAACATACTCGAAGCACTTATTATTGTTGGCCCTAAAAATTTTAAAGGAAACTGATTGCTCACAAGTAAGTGTACTTTAGTGATTTTGTCTGATTTGTAAAATAAACTATCACATTTATTTATGGATCAAATCAAAATCCACTGACTCACGTTACTTATTGTGTTCACTCACTTTGCACTGGAAGTATATTTAACRGAAAACAAAGTGATCCTTGCTAAAATAAGTTCTTTATAACCTGGTTATAAGAGTGTAAGGTTAAACACTTACAATGAGAGAGACTGAGGGACAAAGACTCAAATGAATTATAACTACTATTTGATTTAGCATTAATTAAAAATTCTGACTTATAAACGGCAGTTACTCTTCCTCCATGACCTGATGTTCTAGGAACATGAAAATTTAAATGATTAACAGGAGTGGATTCTTTTATGCTAACAAAATCCTCCTGTTGTAACCAGGTTTCAGTAAGACGGAATAAATTAATATGATGATCAGTTATCAGATCATTAACTAACAGAGACTTAGAAGAAAGAGATCTGATGTTTAATAAGCCACACCTAATAGTTTTATTGTTTTGTTCTGGTAAAGTAACTGTGTTTATTTTTATATGATTTTTATGATTTATTTTTCTGGGGTTTTTATATTCATTTAATTTGGTCCGTGGGTGGGCTGACACAATCTTAATGGGGGT
>NW_013952789.1:6452-9147 GCF_001266775.1 Austrofundulus limnaeus
GCTCCTCTCTCTCTCTCTCTCTCTCTCTCTCTCTCTCTCTCTCTCTCTCTCTCTCTCTCTCAAATCTTCCTCCTCTCTCAAATCTTGCTCCTCTTTCAAATCTTCTTGCTCTCTCTCTCAAGTCTTTATGAAACTGATTTCTCTTCATAGAGCCACGTGAGCAAACATAAAGTTGAGAGGAGGGAGGGAGGGATTCGAGCACAATCAGGAAGAGAATTGATCAAGCAGGGAGGAAGCTGCGTGAGCGTGTGTTATTTGAATGCACACGGTTCAAATTGTTTGTTCATATTGATATCTGCTCTCAAATCCATGTTACTGCACGCGCAAGCTGATGGCACAAGTGTAACGCCATAGTGTTACAGGGGAAATGCAGCATGGCGCTTTTAGAAATATAATATAAAATATGACGTAATCCTCGGTGGAAAATAGTTCAGGAAACGCTGAGGGCTTTCCTGGGAAGTGTTCACCTGAGCTGAGTGAAACTGATCCCCCACCAACACAAAAAGAAAAAAAAAGGTAGCACTGTCTGACGGCACAACCCGCCCTGCTCTCTTCTGATTAGGTAAAACTTTGACTGGTTCCCTTTATTGGGTGAAAGAACCGTCAGTTTAATCCCTAGACAGCTTTAACAAGGTTTTTTTTTTCTCCCGTTTGATTTACAATGATGAACACCTGCGGCGGAAAACTTTAATCCATGTCTTTTTTTTCTTGGTTGTCCACTGGACAACCGGTAGGCGGGATCTTGTTGTCTGAAACGAAAATAGGTTGTCTCAGACAACCTAAACCAGGGGTGCCCAACCTTTTTTGAACCAAGATCTACTTTTGAAGTAGGCAGTTTGCCGAGATCTACTTGTCCAGTCAGTATCACAAAAACATCATGTTCATTTCCTTTCTCCTCACTTCTTTAAAGTAAATAAAACAAAARGTAATGGGTTGCTTAAGATTTGTTGAATTCAAAGTATTTAAAACAAAATTATCTACTTAACCATCTACTTACCTACAAAAAAAAAAGAAAAAAGATAAAATTCTTACTTAACTCCTGACAGAGAAACAGAAAATTGGTGGTCGAACAAAAAGGATCAGTTTTTTTACCTCCTTCAATTAGTACTCACTGTAATGTGCGAGCAACGAGGGCTGGAAATCTGCCCAGTGAGACAACCAGAGTCAAATAACTTTGGAGCACGAGAACTCGTCTCCGTTTAATCACAGACCTCTCTTCTCTCCATTCAGGGGAAAAAAAACATAAAAAAACAATGGGGGCCAACATGGCTACCACAACAGTGCCGCCCGTTTTTCAAAATCAAAGTACACAATATAAAACTCCCTCGTTTACACTCACTATTTACAAAAAGTGTCTTACAAAGGTGCAGATTCACAAATCTCCAACAACTATTTCAAACATCATCAAAACCTGAATATCAATACTAGGCAGCTGGCTCTCTGTGCAGCATGCAGGATGGTGTCATCTGCAGGTGCTGAAGGGCTCAGTCCCTCACTTGTCCACACTGCTGGCTCCAAAGGGCCATTCAAAGAGTTTCACCTGGTTCACCACCTATCAGACAAGACACAAACACACACACACAGCCACTTTAGGTAGAGAAAACGAAGGGCACACCCAAACTGCAAAATAAATAAATAAATAACAAACACTAAGTAAGTCAGTGTATAACACACTAGTCTGGTCTAAAATGTAATAAAAAGAAAACATACAGACACATTGTGACAAGTCCAGAGGAGACAACATTTTATGRAAGCCATATAAAAATAAATGTATGTCTACCTTAGTGGGACTTCTGACACTGGGAGGAGGAAGTCAGGTTCTCATAGGCGGGGCAGTATTAGGTGGTTGCGAGGCATAGGCAGGTCTCCAGGTGATCATCAGTCATTGTGGATCTGTTCTTGAACTTGATGATTTTCAAGTGAGAAAAAGCAGACTCACACAGGTAGATCCAAAAAGTGCTGTCAAGTAAGTCTTCTGATGTTAGGATACTTTTCCTCTGACAGCAGACTCCAGAACTCTCCATCCATGCCACTTGTTGCTCTGGATTTGATCCCAATGTCATTTTTGCAAAGTCAAAATCTCATTTTCAACACCAGAGCAGTCCGGCTGAAACACCGATACTAATTTTAAAAACGCTTCTTTCATAACTTTGTCATCGCTGAAAGACTTTTTTATGTTGAGCCAGGATGCGGCTACAGTAGCAGCCTTACCTTTGGTGTTGGACTGAGTGAAAATCGATTCTGTGCAAGCTTGTTTTTTCAGCTCTTGAACTTTCTGAGCTCGGTTTTAGGAGGGAAATCCATCTCAGTAGCATTTGTGCATTGTTTAGAAATGCCGTTCCACCTTATCCTTTTTGGACAAGGCAGCGCTTACAGATGAGTCCTCCTCCCACTCCAGGTGAAAATAATAAGTTTTTGTTTGCTTGTTAGCTCGTTTTTCGTCAGTTTTTTCCGCAGTAGTGATCAACAACTCCTCTCTGCTTTGTTTTGGACACGTAAACCTAAAGTCTTGCGAGATCATGTTCTGAGTGTTTTGTGTTCACGGCACACAAAACTCGCGAGACCACCTCTGTGAGAATTTACAAAAGGGGGAGCGCTTTCAAGGCGCTGGCATGGATGACATCCTGCCAGCGATGTCCTTAGATGCCCTTAGATGCGTGAGTCTTATTTGACCTGATTAGCTCTATATATATAT
>NW_013952789.1:11925-15618 GCF_001266775.1 Austrofundulus limnaeus
GTCTTATATAGCACTTTTCGATACCCTCAAAGACGCTTTAAAATTAATAATTAATAAAAACAAGAAAATAAAATAACAGAAAAATAAAAACAATATAAAATAAAACATTTTGCAATCAACAATAAAAATATACAAACACCCCACCCCACTCTCCAAACACAATAAAAAAGCTATATCACTACACATTCCACAAAAAACCTGCAACTCCCCCAAACCAAAAGCAAAATCTAAAATCGATTACCCAGAGAAATTCAGTGATTGCAACACTAAGTAGATTTAAGATATTTTAAGATTATTTTTAAAACTAATAAAAGAACTACAGTTTTTTACATGATCAGGAGCATCCCACTGAGCAATGGCTTTGACCAAAAAAGCTGCTTGACCAAAGGCTGAGCGCTAAGCAGGAACTTCACAGTTCTGCCTAGATGTTCTGGTTAAGCGCAAAGAAACAGCTGAATGATAATAAACTAATTTTTGCAAACAGATTGGCGCTAAACCGTTTAAATTTTTATATAGTGTTTCCATATTTGAAAAAAACTCTAAAATTCTCAAAAGAAAACAAATTATATTTCTGCATAATCTGACAATGACGGTGTCTTAAGGGCTTGTTGTCCAATATTTTGAAGGCCTGTTTGTAACAAGATTCTACAGGTTTTATCAACAAACTGGTTTGTCCCCAACATGAAATACAATATGAAATGTCTGAAAAAATGAGTGCATGCATGAATATCTTGGCCACTTCCAATGACAAACAAGATATAACATGTCTAAAATTGACCAAGTTATATCTAACAGTTTGTCATTTTTTAATGTGTTTCTTGTAGTTGAGTTTTTTTAACTTTATTATCAATTAAAACATTTAATTAACATACAGACATTTTAATCCTGAGACTGATATTGAGGTTCCACATCATATTCATACATAAGATACAATTTTTTATTTGTTATAATACAGGGTTTAGACAGGTATTACCAACTGAAAGACCATGGTAGAAAGTAAAAAAAAAAACATAAATTTAATCAGAATAAGGATGTTCCTTTATAGAGATAAGTCAAAATAGGTTTCCACATCCTTTCAAAGTTTTGGACTTTTAATTGTGTTAATCCATTCCATTATATACATGCTTAATGTTTTGTATCCAGTGTTCCAGATTTGGCGGGCCAGGTTTCCTCCAGTTGACCGTTAGCATCTTCCTTGCTGTCATTAGAAGAATATGTAACAGAGTTCTTTGGTCATAAGTAAAATGTTCAGAAAACACCTCAAGTATAAAATTACAGGCTCAAATGGAATGTTTACTTTCAGCATAATTTCCAGTATTTCTTTGACATCTTTCCAATATTTTTGTATTTGAGGYCAGTCCCAGAATATGTGGGTCTGATCACCCACTTGGCCACAACCCCTCCAACATTTATCACTAATACTGCACTTTGAAAGAAAACTTTTAAGTGGTGATTGAAAAAATCTTATTTTACATTTCCAATCAAATTCCTTCCTATTTTGACTCCCAGTTCCCTTATGGCAGCCAGCACAAATGCCCTCCCATAATTCATCTTCCAGAGAAACATTTAATTCCGTCTCCCATTGTTGTCTAATATGTTGAGTATTATCTGACAAATCCATTATTAGTTTTTTATAAATTAAGGAGACTTGTTTTTTCATGGTTCCTGCATTTTCGAATAAATCTATTAGATGTTTTTTTCTAAATTTGTTGGTTCTTTTTTAATGTATTCCTGTATAGAACTAATACTTTTATGTTTAAGCAAATAATTCATGACATCCTTTAATGGCCTAGGTTTTCATGACATTCTGTTCATCTGCAGACAGAATCATTAAAGTCAGAACAAGATTTTCTAACAACAGTCATTCTTAGATATCACTTGTGTTTATCTTTGTGTTTTCCATTGACCTTGTATCAAATCTTGCTAAGATGGCATAATGGTGTTTGTTAATATATATATGAGGCCTTTCGAGACACAGTGTTCAACAGGGTTCAACAGTGTTCAACAGTAGTGTGGAGAGACAGTGACAGAGAGAAGCAGAGGCACAGAGACAGGCCAGGTTCTCTGTGTTTCCTGTTGTTGCAATAAAACTCAGCTGATCATCTCACGGAGTACCTTCATTCTTGGACCACGTATTTCTGTCTTTGTTAAATACATATTGCCATAACAGTTCCCAATCTGAGTGATGTAATAAATAATTCCTGATTTGTAAAAACCTAAAAAAATCTGTTGAGGGAAGAGCAAAAGTATCCTTTAATTTGAAAAAGGTCTTCAATCTATTGTTTTCAAATAACTGATTTATTGTAATTAGTCCATGTTTATCCCATCTGTCGAAAGCTTTATCATACAGCGATAGTAAAAAATCCACATTCCCTCTGATGGGCATAGCCCGTGATAAAGCTGTAGTTCCTTTTAATTGTTTCTGTATTTGATTCCATGTTTTCAACATTTGCCTGACCCAAATATTACTTATTTTAATTTTTTCAGAGATCACAGACCAAGAAATGAAAGATTTGAGAGACTTATGCCTGGTAATGATTGTTGCTCAATAGAAACCCATTGTTCTGCGTCCTTAATAATCCATGCCACTATTGATCTTATTTGAGCAGCCCAATAATAAAGTTTTAGGTTAGGTAATCCTAAACCTCCTTTATTTTTGCCAGTTGACAGAATTTTGAGTCTTATTCTTGGTCTTTTGTTCTGCCAGATAAACCTTGAGAACAAATTTTCCAACATTTTAAATATAATCTGTGGTATAAAACTGGGATTGATTGGAAAAGGAACAACAATCTCGGTAAAATATTCATCCTAATACATTCAATGCGTCCAAGAAACGAGAGTGGAAGCATATCCCATCTATTTAAATCTTGCTTTATTTTTGTAATTAATTTGTCATAATTAGAGGATTGATTTACCTTCGATGTAAGAACCACTCCAAGARATCTAAATCCCTGTTTGGACTTTTTAAAGGAGACAAAATCATCTAGCTGTGAAGGCCAGTCTCCCTCAATCATCATAGCTTCGGATTTATTTGTATTAACCTTATACCCTGATACCATACTATACTCATTGATGCTGAGGAGAAGAGCAGGGACAGAAGTAATGGGGTTCTCTAGAAATATTAAAATATTGTCAGCAAAAGGTGACAATTTGTGTTGAGCCTTAGTTTCAGCACATATTCCCTGAATCTGAGGATTTGACCGAATAAGTTCTGCGAGTGGTTCTGTACTGAGCYCAAATAATGGTGACAGCGCGTCTCCCTGTCGAGTACCCCGTTCTAATGGGAAAAACTCAGAGCAATGTCCATTTACCCTAACTCTAGATCTGGGGTTCTTATAAAAGGTTTYAACCCATCTAAGAAAGGTGTCCAAGAAAGAAGCCCATTTGTATGAGTGTATGTTGGAAAAAAAAATCCCAGTCTACTCGATCAAATGCTTTCTCAGCGGCAAGACTGAGAAGCATTGATGGAACATTTCGCTTTTGTGCTAATAACTGTAGATTTAAGGCCCTCCTCACATTATCAGACCCCTGTCTTTGTGTTAAGAAGCCAGTTTGGTCTGGTTTTACAAGTTTTATATATAAAAAAAAAATCCCTTCTCACCCTCCGCGGGTGGTCTCTTTCATCCTCTGAGCTCGGGTCCTCTACCAGAGGCCTGGGAGCTTGAGGGTTCTGCGCAGTATCTTAGCTGTGCC
>NW_013952789.1:19028-21033 GCF_001266775.1 Austrofundulus limnaeus
TATATATATAGTTGGATTCTATTTGCAATAATAGAGGTGAGTAATTTTTGATCGACACAAAGACTGATCGGCCTATAAGATGTGCACAATGTTGGTGTTATGTATAACACCAATTATAGCTTCAGACCATGACTTGGGTGGATCCCCTTCAATTATAGACCCTCACCAAAATCGGTGTTAGCTCATGAACATCCATTTTGTAATATTCTCCAGGGAGGTCATCCACCCCTGGGGATTTATTATGTAATACTATTATGTGATACTTGAGTAAAAGTACCAGTATCTTATCGCTGTGGTCACTCTCCATGTAGCATCAATTATGCTAATGCTAGCTGTCACGTTCTCTCGTCCTGGCCACATCTCTGCTCTCTAAACCCCCCTCCCCCACCCACACCCCCTCCCCTACCCACTTTGATGCATTTCTCAAATTTCGCCTTGGGGCGGAGTTATCTTTTCACAGTGGGGTAAGATACAATTTTAGTCTGAAAATACTGTCCATAACTTCTTTCCCTGTGATAGGCTGTGTCACGAGTTCAGCCTCCTCACTACTCAACCTATTGAGGTTGATTGCATTGAAAAATTGGTTAATTTTTTTCCTTTTGGTTTGTGTATCTTTCTTCTTTATAAAGCTATTTGACGAATGCTGGTTGTAATATCCTCAGGTTGACTAGATAATTCTCCAGTATTTGGACATTTTATCTTATGGACAACTCTACTTGATTGTGCTTTATGCAGTTGGAATGCTAACAGTCGGCTTGCTCTATTGCTTGCTTCATAATATTTCTGGTTAATAAAACGTAATTGACCCTCCGCCTTATAAGTTAATAAATAATTCAGTTTTTGTCTATTCTCCTTCAAGATCTTCAACGTACATTTCTTTTGGGTTTGTTATATTCCTTTTCTAATTGTTTTATCTTATTTTCTAGTTCTGATTGTTCTGTTAATCTTTTCTTTTTTATCTTTGATGAGAGGGTAATTATATTGCAACTCAACACACTTTTTGCTCCTTCCCATAATATTGTAGGTGCAATAATTCCTTTATCATTAAATTCAAAATAATCCTTCAGGCCTTGTCTTATTTCTTGCTGATTTGTTTCATTATTTAAAAGTGATACATTGGCTCTCCAGTATTTAAATTGTTTGTTCGACCCCATTTTTAGTTTTAAAACTACTGGGGCATGGTCTGATATGGTTATAGCTTCAATTTTACACTGAGTAGCTCTACAACAGTCCGTTTTTGAGATCAGAAACATGTCAATCCTAGAGTAACTACCATGTACTTGTGAAAAGTAGGTGAAATCTTTTTCCTTAGGATGTAAATGACGRCATATGTCTACCAGTCCTAACTCCTTTATCATTATGTTAAGTATTATTGTTTTCTTTGATTTAGTACTCTGGGAGGCGATCGTCTGACTCCCTCAAAACACAGTTATAGTCTCCTCCAATCAGGACAATACCCTCTGAATTATCTGCAAGCAAAGAAGAAATATTTTTAAAGAAAACAGGAGTGTCTTCATTTGGTGCATATCTATCAAGTAAACTAATTTCAATACCTCCTATACTCCCAGTTACCATCACATATCTTCCATCCTTATCTGAAATTGTTTTTTTTTATGACAGAAGTAAATTGACTTATTCAAAAGGATTGCAACCCCTCTCTTTCTCCCTCCCTCAAAGGAGGAACTATATTGCTGGTCTACCCACTCTCTCTTTAATTTTACATGTTCCTTATGCAACAGATGTGTTTCTTGTATCATTGCTATTGCACAATTTAACTTTTTTAATTGTTGAAAAAAAATTCTCTTTATTGGTTTACACAATCCTTTTACATTGTAAGTAACACATGTAATATCCTCCATGTTATTTCTTTTGTACTAACCTGTCTTTACACTGTTTGGGTTTACATTCATGTATTTTGAAATATGARACTTAACAGAAAATTGACCCTCAGTCAGTCCCAGGACAAACAATAACATAACTGAACTTATACAGTATGTATATATAT
>NW_013952789.1:21702-26553 GCF_001266775.1 Austrofundulus limnaeus
CTAACAGTTTGTGTCATTTTTAATCTGTTTCTTGTAGTTGAGGTTTGAATCCAAAATCCAAGATACTTAAACTCAATCACAGTATCAATTTGTTTACCCTTGATGTAAATGTTTAAATTTGAGGTGTCCAATTTAGTCTTAGAGAAAAACATACTTTTTGTTTTGTTTACATTTAAAGTCAGACAGGATTGAGTCAACCACTCCCTCCAAAGCTTTGGTTAATTTGTCAGCCGCAAATTGAATCGTTTTAGCATTCGTGTACAAAGCAGTGTTGTCCGCATATAACTGGACTTCTATGTCATGACAAAACTTTGGAAGGTCATTGATGTAAAGACTAAAAAGCAGGGGTCCAAGCACAGATCCTTGTGGTACACCCATTGTGCATTTTAGGAAACTGGAATGTACATTTTTGATTGTAACACATTGCATTCTGTTGCATAGATACAGTATGACGCCAACCAAGAAAGGGTTTTAGATTAGAAATTAAAGTTTGATAATTTGGAGAGAAGAACATTGTGATTAACTGTATCAAAAGCTTTATGCATGTCTAAAAAAACAGCACCAACAACTCCACCTTTATCAAGTTGTAGTCATATCTGCTCTGTAAGGTGTATGATGGCTGTTTCTGTTGAGTAATGCTTCCCGAAGCCAAACAGTACAGGGCTTAAACCTGGGTTGCTGCCATTTAGCTGGGTTGTTAGTTGTTTTATGACCACTTTTTCTGCTACTTTTGATATGACTGGCAATATACTCACTGGTCTATAGTTGCTAACACCATGACTATTTCCAGATTTAAAAATGGGAATAACAACCTCTTGTTTCCAGTCATTTGAAAAGAAACTGTGTGTGAGGGAAAGATTCACTAGGTGTGTAATTGGGAGGGTTGTTATCTATATGCTGTTTGACAAAAACTGTGTCCAGATGAAAAACATCTCTACTTTTTGAATTTCTTAGAGACTGAATTATTTTCTCGACTTCCTATTCAGTACCTGTATTCAAATTAAAACCCTCTTTTGTAGTTATCAATTGTTCCTGATCCTTACCTTTAAAACCCTGTCCCAACTCCTGAACAGACTGAATAAAAAAAGAATTAAAAGTAGAAGCAATGATGCCCTTATCATCTACTGTCCTTCCATCGACACTAAGCATGATGTCTGTTGTAGGGTTTTTCATTCTTCCTGTCAAGGTATTAATACTTTTCCAAATTTCTTTACTATTACCTTTAGCCTGATTTATTAATCGGAGATAAAATTGTGATTTTGCTATCCTCAATTCTTTAATCACTTTATTTCTTAGACTTTTATAGATCAAAACATCTGTGGCTCTTTTGGTTTTTATGGCCTTCTTTAATGCAGAGTCTCTGCTTTTCATTAGTTGCCATAGCTGATCATTGAACCAGGGAAAGGGTTGGATTTGTGTTTATTCTTTATCTGAAAACTTACACTGAACTTCTCTCTAACAGCATTAACCTTATTTGTAAATAACTGACAACTATGTTCCAGATTTTCAGACGACAACACATCATCCCAATCTATTTCATTATTTAACGTGTCCTTTTTGCTTTTTGGCAGTGTTGTATAAAGTACCTCAAAGTGAAACTTGAGTAAAAGTACAAGTATCTTATCATAAAAATACTTTGGTAAAAGTTAAAGTCTTCTCTAAAAATATTACTTGAGTAAAAGTACAAGTATCTTATCATAAAAATACTTTGGTAAAAGTTAAAGTCTTCTCTAAAAATATTGAGTAAAAGTCAAAGTATCTGATATTTTTTGTGCTTACGTATCAAAAGTAAATTTCTGACACAAAATCTACTTAAGTATTAAAAGTAAAACTACTGAGTAAAAGTGAGCAGTTAGCTTTTCCAAAATGACATTTATTGGGAGGTGACCAAAAATATATTTTCTAACAGCGTGCAGCTGTGATGGGTTGTGTACAAGCTAATATGGTGTCAGAATGGTATATACAGTATTTATACTTCTTATCCAACCACAATTAAATTCACTTTATCCAAGAGAAACAATTTTTAGTAATAACAACTCTGAATAAAATAGGAGTAACGACTTTCTACTTCTTACCTTTTAAAAAATGTACTGAGTAGAAAGGACAGATAATTGTGTAAAAATGTAATGAGTAAAAGCAAAAAGTACGCTGAAAAATAAGTGCTCAAGTAAAGTACAGATACCCACAATTTCTACTTAAGTACAGTAACAAAGTATTTGTACTTAGTTACTTTACAACTCTGCTTTTTGGTATGCAGAACTTTTTTGAATGACACAATGTTTGTGTCCTATTTTGAAATTGTTTTTTAGGTAGTTTTCTTGCCAGTGTAGCATTTTCCTGCATATAAATAATTATTTCTGATTAGATTTCACTTGTTCCTATGACAACGGCTCAGGAAGGAAGAAAAACCCCACTTTGACTTCAGACTATTTCTAAAGACTTTTGCATGGAACTTCCTTTGTGGCTCTAATTAACATCTCTCATACAAACCCCACCAGACGTCCTGACYCCTTACTGTTAATAGATAAGAATTGCCACATTCCTGTTCCGAACCCCCACAAGTTCTGTTGCTTCCATCCCCCATAAGCATAGGACTGTCTGTTTGCTCCTCTTCAAAGGGATCATAAYTGCCTTTAACCAGACTCTTCAGTGACTGAGAAAAAAGGACCTACATTCTTCACTAAATGTGAAAAAAGGAGAAAAGATAAAGGAATCTGTGTATCTAATGTTTTCTGTCTTATTGCAAAGAATGTCATCTAATCCGTTTTTCTTACAGAAAAGAACTAAAAAGACCATAAAAGACCTACTAAGTTTTGCTTAGTTAACTGTTCAATAGCTGTGTGGTGCTGATTGTTTTGATGAAATGTTTTCCTGAAGAAGTGTGTGTTTTATTCCATGATTTAATCCTTAGAAATTTAGGACTTGAATTTTGATAATTAAGTGTGACACTCTTATTTTACTGAGGCAAGCAGATGTCTCTCCCTTTTAATTAGATGCAAGACAATTAAACTAAAACACTCCCTTTTTCTTTGTCCTGAAGAAAAGTTTTCCCTCCAAAACATATTTGCTTTGTTAAAAACTTTTCCCGTATAAGGTGTAACATTTTTATTGGCCAACTAAAACCTTGACTCCGCCCATAACAGATGTTTTAAAAAAGCTTAGCGCACTCCCAATCTCTAAGAAGAAAAAGAAGACAAAGAAAGACAAAGACAGAGAAAGAGAGTTTTTCAAKATCAGAAGCCAGAAACAGCTTTCCAGAAGCTCAGCAGAGGCCCAGCCTGCCAGCCCCTCCCCATGGGCTGGGCAGGATGGTGGCCCTTCTGCATCTCCCACTGGGTTGAACGAACAGCCAACGTTTAATATCGACTCAAAACCTGAGTTTGATTTTATAGAAGTTAAATAAGCTAATTGTAATTCATGCGTCGTTTTTAGTTTGTTTTCTCTACAAAGTTGAAGTCAAATTAAGAAGTCTTGCAGCCGCCTAAAGAAGAACGGACCACGTTGTCACCAGGGAGTGACCCCCTTTTCTGACCACGGGACCAGTCGAGTTTTACAGGCAAACCGCCTGACATCCAGCTTGCATGAAGAGCCTACCTGGGAAACGACCCAAGAGATGACCTTGAATCGCTGACTTCCCCTCCTGGTACCCACACGGCGGAACAAAAGGGTAAAAGTGAACATTTGTCCAGGTGACAAACAGGTGCTCAAACGTAATTTGATTCTTATCTTTGTATGAGATTTGGTAAACTAAATGATTTTTCTCCCTAATTTAACTAGGACCCCCTTAGTTAAATCCTCAGCTAAAAGCAAAACTCACCTCACTCCAAACCTCAAACTCACCTCTCAGGGTTTATTTTATTTATTTGTTAGTTTGTTTGTTTGTTTGTTTGTTTGTTTGTTTTTTTGTTTATTCACTTGTGATTGCAAACTCTGTCAGTTTTACCTGGTTCAACATGTCATCACTTCTTACTCACCGTAGTTGTAAATACATTTAATCTGTAAATAAATGGCCCGTGGAGAACGTGCCAACATAAGCTAATCTCACTTTTGTGTCTTGATAAAGTATTATTGGTTCTGTTAAGGACAAGAACTCATCAAACTATTTTGGGTACATTTATTGTGAGACTGATTACAATAAAGTTACAGGTTTTCGTCTCTTTCTTGGGTTAGTTTTTGATCAAATTAAGAGCGTGGTGCCTCGAGGTAAGATAATTTGCGTATTTAAATAATTCACAAATTATCCATTTTAGAATATACCCAAAACCCCTACACCAGCAATGCTAGGTTATGATCAGAAAGTCCAGTCATCAGATAAAAGTTTTTATTACACTTGGAGGTTTATTGGTGAATACGTGATCTAATTGTGTACTTGTACTTTTTGTAATTCTAGTTGCACCTTTTATCACTTGTTCCAGATGGTATTTGTCTATAATGGCTTTTAACTTTTTCCTCCTCAACTTATCCTCCCAGTTAAGATTAAAATCCCCCATAAGGATTGTTTCTTTGACATTACATTATTTCATAAGACCATTTACAGTAGTTGTTCTTAAAAACTGTCTTTGGCATTTGGGGGTCTGTATCACTGCACTGTATTCCTAGTGAGTTTAAAAGGGTTGATATAGGACACAGCATTAAACAGGTGAGCATAATTTGAATTAAGGTGATTTGAATGAATGAATGAATGAATGAATGAATGAATGAATGAATGAATGAATGAATGAATGATATTTTATTGATCCCATGAAGGGAAATTACAGTTCAGAACAACCGAACTTCAAGAGATATTGACAAAAACACAACAGACTTGGAGAACAGGTGCCCCCGGTCCTGCAGCCGTGCAAGGTGCTACCC